>NC_051068.1:89128355-89428355 GCF_004664715.2 Peromyscus leucopus | reverse complement strand
ATTAAAGGCTTGCTTTCTGAGATTAAAGGCGTGAGTCACCATGCTTGACTGTATCCTTGAACACATGGATTTCTGCCTATGGAATGCTAGGATTAAAGGCGTGTGCCATCACTGCCTATCTTAAGTATCTAGTGGCTTTTCTGTTCTCTGACCCCAGATAAGTTTATTAAGGTACACAATATTTTGGGGAACCAAAATACCACCACACACCCCTCCTCAGATTTTAAGCAGTAACCCACCAAGAGGCCATGCCCTAAGGCTGGAACTCCAAAGCTATTCGCGGAATGAATACCTACAACAGGTAACATACATATCTGCATTAACACAAGTATAGACCGTGTATTGTACATAAGTCAGCCAAAGATGATTTCTTGTTTTATGTTTGAGCAGGTAAAATGTACATCATGTGCCTTGTAGTTCTTCTAGGTTTATTTCTTTGTGTTTGTAGTCAGATTTTTTTTTAGGGGATCTTCCTTGATCAAACTTGATTTTCCTTAACCTGTAATGAATCCACAGCTTCTCATTTTCTGTGGAAATAAAAGCATAACCTCTCCTCCAAAGTAACATTTTTTTAACTTAAATTTTGAAGTCAATATATTTTTAAAATATATAGATTGGCTGAAACTAGCAGTTTTATAATCCAGTATCTCTTAGCAGCCAAAAAATTCAAAGGCAACACAGTAACATACAGGATCCAGACTCTCTGTATATTTCCCATTTTTATGCAGCTTATTATATATTTTTATTACTCTATTCCTTTTTTAAGGACTTTCTCTACCTTTTTTTCTGTCCCGAGCCTACATATATTTTTAAACACACTGTAACCTGTTTAGAGTTTTTTTTCTATTTAAATCTGTCTTTACTGTGTATCTGTAACCTTTTCTGTCTGCATGAGCAAAAACCCCTAAACCCACCACACAGCACCTGGCTCAGAGAAGCCTCTCTGTACTACAGACTGTGTGAGAGACTGCAGGAACCTGCAATGTGGCTTAGCCCATGGTGTGTTGGCAGCTACCAGGAGATGTGTCTCTGTACTGCAACAGATATGAGAGACACAACACTAGGAAGTTGCATCAAGCTCTGTTTCTGTGCATTTACAACCTTTTTTTTTTTTTTTTTTTTTTTTTTGCTTTCTCAGGCTTTATGTGGAGGTATGTGGCACTGAACATTGGGTGCCATTTGTAGGCATAAGTTTCTGTCCCAGCAGCAAAAATCCCAAATAAACACATTGAGGCTTATATTAATTATAAATGCTCAGCCAATAGCTCAGTCTTGTTACTAGCTAACTCTTACATTTTAAATTAACCCATACTTCTTATCTATGTTTTGTCACATGGCTTGGTACCTTTTCTCAGTACAGCATGCCTGTCTTGCTTTCTCTATGTCTGCTGGTGACTCCTCTGACTCTGCCCTTCTCCTACCCATCATTGTCAGTTTGGCTCTCCTGCCTAACTTTATCCTGATCAGCTATTGGCCAGTCAGCTTCTTTATTAAACCAATCTGAGTGACAAATCTTCACAGTGTACAAAAGGATTATTCCACAGGAAAAATCAGGGGGTGTCGAGGGGCTACGTATAGAAGGATATGATTTTGGTTTAGTTCCCAGCACCTCTGTTAAGACACCTACCCATGTAACTCCAGTTCCAGGTGACAACATTCCCTTTTCTGGACTTTGGAGGCACCTGTATTCCCATGTGCACATGCTCTTCTACACACACACACACACACACACACACACACACACACACACATAATTAAAAACAAATTGCTTTTAAAAACAGACTCGAATGGGGTGGGGAAGGGTCAAAATGAAGACAGAGTAGTGTGACACAGTCCACAGTAAACCCTGAATGCATAAACTACACAAAAGAGTTGAGTTCATTTCACACGCTATAGACAGACACCTTACCTGCCATTCCATTTTATTTCATGTTAAAATTCTGATTATAGCCATCTCAGGGATGGCATTGGGTAGGTGCTGGGGTACATGGGACATTGACTAACCTCTGTGTGTGTGTGTGTGTGTGTGTGTGTGTGTGTGTGTGTGTGTGTGCCTGTATGTGCATGTGTGTGCATGTGCTTGCCATGGTGTGTCTAGAGGTGTCAGGGCAGGCACAGCTGTAGCATCTCTCTTCTTCCACCATGTGGGTCCCAAGGATTGAGCACAGGTTATTAGACCTGCTGAGCTGCCCCATTGGCCCTAATGTCTTTTCACAGTTATGATGCATACATAAACAACAGTAGGATGGAATGAACCCTGCATTTCCCCAGGCACCACATTTCACCTAACTGTTGTTCCTGGCAGACACTTCTCCATGGGAGGCAGATATTCCCTTGAGTCACTGAAAATATCCAAGTCCTTTGACCTTCAGCAAAAAAGAAAGGCAGCACCCTTCCCTCCATGTCTCTGTGTGGCTACTTACAGTGGCCCTGCTAATCTGTGGTTTGTGGATATAAATTTCCTTGAAAAACTTCTTATGAACTACATTGGCACCTCACTAAAGATGTCATAATGTGGATTTAGAACAAATTTAAATTGAGAGACTGGTACAGTAATCCGGGCAGGAGAGGGTGGTAGGTGTATTTAACCAAAGCAGGAGCAGTGGAGGAGACAGAAACACAACTATTATCTGGGAAGCAGATTTATCCCTGAGGTTGCTGGAAGGAAACAGAGCAAGGCTGTTTCCTGCTTGAATTTACCATTCATGGGGAGCACTGCAGGAAGGGAAATTCTGATGGACAGTGGACTCTACCTTGGGAATGAAAAGTGTGTGTTGCTCTGACACATCAGAATGGAGGTGTTTGCAGTATGAGTTGGGATGAGTAGAGGAATATGGTCCCGTGGTGCAGTCCTGTAAGAAGGTAGACTGCAGCTAAGGTCATGGTCATAGATGAGTTCGCGAGGGAGCAGTGGGGAAGGTGGGTCCAGAGTAGAACTCTAGGCCCTACAAGTGGGTAGAGGTGATTGCTACCAACACAGACGATCAGAGTTCAAGTCCTGGGACCTGTGTGGCGGAAGGAGAGAGACAACTGCTGAAAGTTGACTTTGACCACCACACATGCCATGGAACATACACACTGATACTCCCCCCCACACACACACATACACACTCACACTAAGTAAATAGAGTGAACCCCAGAAATGGCAGAAGGGGAGGAGGGAGCAAAGATCATGACCCCAGAAGGAGGAAGAGGAAGAGAAGATACTTTGAGCACTATGCCTTCAACTCCTAGGTTTCATGACTAACATATCACCAATAGCACTGGGGTCCAGTGGTGTGTCAGCAATAGAAAGCGGGTGTCCTTGCTTCATTTGTGTCGCTGTGATAAAAACACTCTGACCAAAAACAACTTAAGGGAGAAAGGGTTGCTCCTGGTCACAATTTCATGTTACATTGTGTGTTCATCACTTCTCTATTGTTATGATAAACTGCCACGTCCAGAGGCAGCTGAAAAGAGTTTATTTTGGCCTATGGTTCCAGAGTTCGAGTTGGTAGCATAGGGGACAATACAACAGCAAGTGGCAGGCATGGTGGCTGGCTCAGAGAGCTGAGAGCTCACATCTTGACCTGTAAGAACGGAGCAGAGAGCGCAAACACTAAGTAGCCAATGCTTCTTACTCTCAAAGCCCTCCCCCATGGATGTACTTCCTCCAGCGAGGTCATAGAACCTAAGCCTCCCCAAGAACTACTGTCAACCCAGGAACAAGGAAGAGTTCATGTGCTGTGGATATCGTCATAAAATAAAACATGACAGTGACAGAAAAGTATAGCAAAGAAGAGGAGAATTGGGGAAACAAAGAAAGAAGACACTCACCACTGCTAGGACAAGCAGCATGAAAGAACGCCGTAAGCCACCAGCCACATGACAATCATAAATAGCAATGGTTAATTAAGATATAAGAACATTAGCAAGAACCTGCACGCCATACAGTTTATAAGTAATATAAGCTCTAGTGATTATTTTATCTGATTATACTATTATTGGAATTATTATAACATTCATTGTTCAAGCTATGAGAAATTTCTCATCCAAACCCCACACTTCCACCACGGGAGAAGTAAGGCTGAATGGCTACATTACATCAGCAGACATGGATCTTACATTCTAGCAGTTTGGTCAGACCATTTTTAATCAAAAATCAATCTCCACCAGGAGTGTGTGCCTACTTTCAGACTGGGTCTTCTTCTAGCAGTTAAGGTAACAAACTCTAGCATGCCAAGGGCAACGATCCAGTCCTCTCACTGACTTGGTCTCACTGCAATGAGAGAAAATGAGATAATAGGGAACCTGGAACAAGTGTGAGAAGTAGTCCTAAGGCAACCTTCATCCCTAGGAAGATACTCATCCCCTATGAAATGAGGGTGTTGAGCTAAACAGTGAGTAAAGAATGACAGGTAAAGACTATGGGAAGGTATGAAAATTAACTCATTCATTCATTTCTGTAACACACACGGTTACTGTTGTTCAGTTACTGTTTTAGTCACAGGGGTAGGAGGATGAGCCAGTCTGTGAAAACAGTTGTCATGGTGATGGAAGCAGACCATAAGCATATAAATGATTTAATTCATAGTGAATTTGGGGCTGATGAGGATTATTACAAAAAAAAGTACTATAGGTAGGTAGAGAAAGAATAGGGTAATTTGGGCAGATTCCTTTCTGTATCCACGGGAGAGTCAGATGAAGAATGTTTAGCGCAATGGTTTTTCTGTAGAGCATTCACGGGGGAGATGGTCAGTTAGCACAAAGGCATGACCAGGAATGACTTGGCCTGTCTAGGAATCAATGAGGAGGGAAAAGTGAAGAGAATCCAGGGCGGAGCATAGAGTTGTTTAAGGTGAGTCATTGTGAAAATGAGACCTGCTTGAGCTTGTCGCTCAAGTAAGAATTTGAGGTTTGCTTTACAATAGGAAGGTAATGGAGGAATTTAAGCAGGTGAATGGCTTGATCCCAGCTATACTTTTTAAGAGCTCATATTGGTAGCTGAATGCACCATTTGAAGCAAAAGGAAAAGTAGGGTGAGAGTTGGTACAGGTCAGCTGTCTTAATAATGCAGGGGGGACACTGGGAGGCACCCCAAGCCCCTTGATATCTACAACAGACAGTTCTGAATATAAAGTGGAATACACTGGACAGCTGTCAAGCTGGCATCAACATATGTGCCTTTTAACACAGCCTAAAGGCAGTTTCAATATGCTAACATAGCAATAACCAAATATTCAAGTATCAGCTAAGATCTCACTTTTATCGGGTCATTCAGAGAACAAAGTCTTTAAAGAAGCTTCCCGAAGCCTTGGCACCTCAGACTTTGAGCAGGAGCCCCCATGAACATACAGCACTGAACTCTCTGCAGAATGAAGGCCGACTTTGATGTCAACCCCCTGCTGGCCAGTCACCTGCTTTTACTTGCAAACCACACAGGATTGCACAACCTCAAACCCAGTCTCACTTACAAAACATTGTCCTTTTGCCCCCGGTAACCCTGACTTCAATATCTGATGTTTTACTTCATCTGACTTCATCTACCTTTCTGCGGGCCTCAAACATGTGAGTTGCTTCCCTCTTTCTGCCGAACTACCTCTGCTCTACAGATGTTGGGGAGGAACTGAAAGCCTGTCCAGATACTGTGTGTGAAACCCTGCTGGTCATTGTCTTTACTGAGGCCACACAGATACATGCTTTTCCAACATGTGTCAAATTACACTCAGATACTTTTATTAAACACATCCTAATTTTAAAAAATGAATTAGGGCACCTTAGTTTTTAAAAAGTCATATTTTTGGTGACAGAATTCACAAGCCACTCAACGTTCCTATATTCCTTAACTCTGCTATTTTGATTAATGTGGCTTTTTTTTTTTTTAAGTTCTCCCCTCCCTCTGGTATTTACTTACTTATTTGCTTATGTATTTAAGACAGTGTCCGGCCATCTAGCCTTAGCTGGCCTGGTACCTACTATGTAGTCTGTCTTCAAGCTCCTGTCCATCTTCCTACCTCAGCCCCCTGAGTGCTGAGATTGCCAGCATGCCCTCTGCTCCCAGCTTCCCACGGATCCTTTAAGGGCATGACCCTGGCTCTGCCCTTGCTTTTCCAGGTGACTTTCTCTGTCTCTCAGTAGTTTTTATAAACTTCCAGCAGTCTCAAGATGTTCATCTTCTCTGTTTCCTAATTTCCCATCAGGTAATCATATCCATATGTACTTTTTTTTTATTTTTGTTTTTTAACACAAGGTGTCTCTGTATAGTCCTGCCTGTCCTGGATCTTGCCTTGTAGACCAAGCTGACCTCGAATTCACAGAGATCTGCCTGTTTCTGCCTCTCGAGTGCTTTAAAGACTTACATTTGTTTTGTTCAGAAGCCTGCCTAGAAATTCAGTCCTAGAATATCGTAAAACAAATCCATTATCTTTGTTAGGTAACTTTTCTTAGTGATTTCAAACGGTTGCATCACTGTTTTCTAAAAACTTACTTTTGAAAAACATTGAAGTAGTCAGTCATCTTTTTATCTACACTCCTTCCTCCTCCACCTTGTCCTCTCACTTTTTATTTACTATTATTATTATGTATGCATGTGGGGGGGCTGGTGCACCCTATGGTGTGTGTGTGGAGTTGGTTCTCCTTCTACCTTTAGGTAAGTTCCAAGGATCAAATTTAGGTTTCCAACCTGCTCAGCCACCACATCACCCTCCCCTACTCCTCCTTTGCCTTCTTCTTGTCCTCCTCCTCTTCCTCCTACCCCCTCCCCTAAGGAGACAGGGTTTTGTTAGGTAACCCCAGCTGGCCTGGAATTCATGATGTAGACGAGGCTAGCCTTAAACTTGCAGCAAACATCCTGCCCTCTGCCTTCTAAATGCTGGGATTACAGCTATGAACCATCATACCAAGCCTTGCCAATCTTCTGACCTTTGTCTATGAAATTAACATGGAGTTCTACCTATTATTCCCCATCTATAAGACCCCCTCATCTCCCTCCTCTCTCTTGGATCAAGTCTTTAGCCTTCCTTCTGATAACAATTTAAGTCTAATTCACAATTCCTCAAAGTCTATCCCTGGCTGCCCCGGACAGTTCCCATACTTTCCTATCCTGTCCCTTTGGCTCACTCTATCCATCACGGTTATCTACTCCAATCAAAGCCCCATCCATAGCCCTAGGTCTTGTCAAAACTCAAGTCATAGTAGCCAGAAATGAAGGAGGGACTGAGCTGACAGAAAAAAAAAAAAAAAAAAGGCCTGAAATCAAGTATTGACTGGACCATGTCCATTCTTCCCTGAGGGCAAGGGTGTCTTTTTTGCCCATCATCCTATTGCTGCGCATGGCACACAGAAAGCAGAAATGCAACAGTGAATTGAATGTGTACAGTTGAGGAGTGAACTGTAGAGTCAGTCTGTTCCTCATTCCAATAGTTGAGAGTGGTGGAAGACAGAAGGGAAAGACAGACTGAAGAGAAAAAGCTAAACTGTCTTTTTATTTTTCTAGTGCTTATTGAAGCTAGAACAGAAGAGCTTCTAATGAAAAGCAGAAACCCTTGCCCATCCCCGTCCCCTCTCCCCCACCCCCACTGCAGCCGGCTCCTTCTCCGGGCACCATCACTTGAGACTTAGGCATTTTTAATGTATTCTCTACAAGAACTGAAATCACTGCCATGGCTGATGATCCCCTTTGGTTCCTTCGAGACAGGCTGAGCAACTTGAGGACAATAATTTGGTATCTACTTAAACATCCCCTAGACCTCCCCATGACTTCCAGGCTGCAGGCTGGCTCAGTGCGTCTGTTTACTGATTGGATCAATGACTAGCTTCTGTTGATAAGGTTAACCAAAAACTGCTATGTCATGAAACAGAAAGATGTGATTAATGACTGATCCAAGAATCAATAACCAACTGTTTTCAAGGTTGCTTGGCCAAGCCTTCCTGCCCAAACTTAATATTGCCAAACTGTCTGTTCCAAGAGTGGGTCAGCCTATATACTTTGTAAAAGAAATTGTTCCATTTCTTAATAAGAAATAAATAGTTAAATGTAAGCTCAATACTCCCTGTTCAGAAGCAGTTTAGGGTAACATAAATTACAGTAGGTTTATTATTACTGATTATTTACCCTAACTGAACTTTTCAAGGAAGCATCAAACACATTCTACTTTCAACAAATGTTTGAAAATACTAATTCCAGTAGCCAGACTGGCATCACATGCCTGTAATCCCAGCACTCAGGAAGTTGAAACAGGAGGATCATGAGTTCTAGGCCAGCCTGGGCTATACGGGGAAATCCAGCTCAAAGACAAAAATATGTTCATTTAAGTCTCTAGTTTGGACCTCAGAGTTAACAGGGCTGCTGTTAACTACTTTAGGAAGTGAACGTAGGTTCCTTACAGGCCTGGTCATTGTCTCTGCTTTCAACCACAGTAAATGGCATTCCCATTGCCTAGGAAACGAAACCCCACTTTATTTCCTTTATTTGTCCTTCATTCCCACATGCCCCTTAGTATCCATTAGAGAGCTAGTTGCAAAACCTTCACAGCTACTAAAATCCAAGCTGCCCAAGCCAATGTAAATGCTACATAAACAGCGATAAGGGAAATGTCTACACAGGCCCAGCTCAGCTGTACCTTTTTAAAACTATTTTTCTCTGTAGCTGTTTGACCACTGTTCTGTACTGTAGAGGGTTAAACATCCATACGGAGGGTGATTACACTCCGTGCCCAGTTCCTGGGTTTTTCTTTGATATCTGTCTACTATTGCTACACCACTGTAATTCTCTCCATTAGAGCAGCCCCTTCCCTTTTTCTAAGGCTCTGTGATAGAATCCCCACTTCGGCCCCACCCTACATCCAGCATGTGCCACTGGAGTGGCCTTTCAAAACCACCAATCCTAGTCGTCTTAACTGTATCTAGGTTATTGGAGGCTCATTCCATAGCCTGGGATGCCTTCTGTTTGTTCTGGCCCGTCTCCTCCTGTCCTAGAACCCCGATTGACTTAACCACCTGCCCTGGGCTGTCCACTTGTGAGGTAACCTGTCATATCACTACATTGGACAGCAAGCCTTTGGTCAAGCTACAGTTTTCTGGTCTACTCTGCTAGAGTGGCTGGGACACAGTGCCGTGAAGTAGATGGCAAAACACAGAAATATATTTTCTCACACTTCCGGAGACCAGAAAATTCTGTTTCTCCCTGAGGCTTTCCTGGGGTTGCAGACATCTTCTTGTCATAGCCTCGAATTGCCTGTTTCTGAGCACGAGTTGCCTGACGTTCCTTCCTCTTCTTGGAGAGACAGCAGTAATATTGCATTATGACTCTACCCTAATAGTCTGGTTTTAACTTAAATTTTTGTTTGAGAAATGTGTTTATTTATGTGTTTATGATCTCTGTGTGTATACATACATGCATGTGCCTCTGTGTGGGTATGGGGTCAGAGAGGCATGGTCCAGCCTACGTTTAGAACTGCCTTTCTCCTCAACCGCATTAATCTAATTACGGGAGTTGATTTGATCTCTCCACCCCATGGGTTCCTGTTACTGAACTCTGGTCATCAGGCTTGGCAGTGGGTTCCTATACTTTCTGAGCTACCTTGGTACCCCTAGCTCAATTTTTTTGATGGGGGTTGTTGTTGTTGTTGTTTGTCAAGACAGGGTTTCTTTGGGTAGCCTCAGATGTCCTGGAACTGGCTTTGGAGACCAGGCTGGCCTTGAATTCACAGAAATCTGCCTGCCTCTGCCTCCCAAGTGCTGGGATTAAAGGCATGTACCACCACTGCCTGGCTTCCCTACCTCAAATTATAATGTCTTTATCTACAAGCATCGCTCACATTCTGAAATACTGGTGGTCAGGACTTCACCACATTAATTTTGTGGTGGCACATTTCCATCCACAACACTCAACTTGGGCAAAAAATAGCATGAAGACACTCTGCTCTTCTTCACACCACTGTTCTACTTTCTGAAACTAGATTAATGCGGTTGAGGAGAAAGGCAGTTCTAAACGTGGACCATGCCTCTCTGACAGTTTCTAATGGACCTCAGTAGTCAAGGGCTAGAGAGAACAGGACAGGTAAGCGATAGGTAGCCTTAAGTTTCAGGTTCAGGATTGAACTCCATCATGGTGGTAAATGTTGGAGTAGCCAAGGATAATGAGGACCTGAACCAGAATTCAGATGGTGCAGCAATACAGCTGCACCCAGGATAAACTGCATCCCAGTACCCGGGATGAACCTCAGGCTCTCCTGGATGTGATAGTTCCAGGCTTCATTCCCATAGTGGAATTGGTGCTTACCTCTTTCCAGCTCATTGATTCTGGAACAAAAATAGTCAGCATAGTCAGAGACAACACTTAATTCTGAAAACTTCGAATCTATGAAATCACGTATAACTATGAAGTGTTAGCTTCACTAACTGTAGGGCTATTCCTCCTTGTCAGCTTGCTTGGATTTAGTGTCACCAAGAGGCGCTCTTCTGAGTGTCTATAAGGATGCTTTTCAGAAGGGGGAAACTGAGAAGGGCAGACCTGTCCCGAGCGCAGGGGGCACTATTCTATCCTCAGACTGAACAAGGAGGAGAAAGCCAGCAGAGCCCAGCATTCATCTTTCCTCGGCTCCTGATTGCACACGCAGTGTGACCGGCCCCTGCCATCTTGTCTTCTCTGTCCTGGGAACCCAAGGGGAACCTTCCCAGGCCATCGAGAGAGACGGCTCTGTGGTGGTAATCTAATTGTACTGAATTATTATTTTGATTGTATGTTAATAAATAAAGTTTCTGGTCAGAGCTATTAACCATAGCAAGAGTTGCGGTGGTGCACACGCCTTAATCCATAAGATCTGTGTTTCAGGATATAGCCAGTATTGGAGACATATGCCTTAAGACCTAGGGGCTGTACATTCAGACATTATCGAGCATCATGTGGGGTACAACCAATGAGAAGGCAGAAACATACTATAAAAAACGACCGACAGGAAGTATCTCTTTTCGATGCTGAGCCAGAACTAGCTCACTCCGTTCTTACATCTGCATATAAGACTTTTAATCTTTTTTTTTTTTTTTTTTTTAAGAGAAAGCTGAGAGTCAGAGCTCAGATCAAATCTCACCCTTCCTCTGTCCAGCTCTCGAGAAACAGACTACTTCCTGTCGGTCGTTATAGTATGTTGTTCTGCCTTCTCATTGTCCCCAACACATGACTGCTGTCACTTCTGAATGTACAGCCCCTAGGTCTAAAGGCTATGTCTCCATACTCTATATCCCTGCAACAATCTTATGGATAAAGGGTGTACAGCCATCCAGGCTAATAGAGCTGACTCCTAGCAAGCCTAGGTGATTCATAACAGTACTCGAGATACTTCATCAGTACAATTAGATTACACAATATCCAGAAGGCTGCTCCGCAGCCTGGTGACCTCAGCTTTGTCTCCCGAACCCACACACAGGTGGAAAGATAAAAACAACCACACGTGTGCTGCACATGTACCCTACCACCACATACATACACACCGTGTGTGTGCACAGATAGTAATAAAAAAAAACAGTCAACAAACCCTTCCTTAGGTATTTGTTTTTGATGGGAATGTTGCCATAGCAACAAGAAGAGTAACTAGTGCACTGTCACAGGAAGTAATTATTTATCTTGGGCTAAGGTACATTTGTCTCTTGCTTCCTACAGAGGAATGCTTCCCTCACTCCTCTTGCATACCAGAAGCCATGAATGAACTCGTCCCTTACCTCACATGGCTTGGGGTCTCCCTGTGACCTATGCACACCTTCCCATGCACTTCATCTCTGCACTACTAATACTCAATGCAGTTAAAAAGGCCTTGTAAATGCTCATTGTATGTTTCTGTGTAAGAAGTAAGTCTGTGCAAGTTCAGCACATGTGTGATTTTTCTTCTTGAGTATTTTTCATCCTGGGAATAGTGTATTCGTGGGTATAGAACCCATAGATACAGAATGCCTGCTGTGGATTCATGTGTAATAACTCACAAAGTCTGAACTATTGTATGCTCTCATTTAAACATTTTATGTTATATTGTGTGTGTGTGTGTGTGTGTGTGTGTGTGTGTGTGTGTGTGTGTGTGTGCTGACAGTTTTCAGGAACTGGTTCTTTCTGCTCTATGGGTCGTGGGGCTCAACTCAGGCCATTAGGCCTGGTGGTTAGCACCTTTACCCATTGAGCATCCCACCAGCCCTCTTTTGTCTGTATTTAGTTTAGTCAGCTTGTTTTTTGAGACAGGATCTCACTGTGTAGCCCTGGCTGATCTGGAACTTGATATGTAGACCAGGCAGGCCTCAAACTCACCAAGACCCTCTTATCTCTGTCTCCCAAGTTCTGGGATTGAAGATGTTCACCCTCACACTTACTTCTCTGTTTTTGTCTCATTTTGTATGTTGGACTGGTCTGGAACGTGCTGTGTAGCTCAGAATGCCTTCGGTTTGCCACACTCTTACCACAGTTTCCCAGGTGCTAAGATGACAGGCACATGCACACCCTACTTTATAAAATACCACTTTCAAGATTTGCTAGAAATGAAAACACTAGGTGAGCAAAGTTTTGCTCAAAGAAAGAGAGCTGATTGCTTTATTCCTTGTACAGGATCTCCATCCATTATATGATTAGGTCCATTCCAGAAGGTTCATTTGAGAGAAAAAGCAGCACTAGACTTTATTTTCTTCCCACATTTGTAGTCCAGGCTGACCTTGAACTTTGACCTTGCACACCTGATCCTCTTTCTGGAAGTACACTCATGTGCCACCATGGTCTTGCTAAACACTAGGCTTTGGCTCTTTAAAACCATTGTGTAAACTGGGTACATTGACTCATACCTGTAATCCCAGGATTTGGGAAATCTGAGACAGATTCCCTACAGATTTGAGGCCAGTCTGAGCTACAAAGTGAGTACCAAGGCAGCCTGGGCTATAGCATGGGAACCTGCCTTAACCCAACATACAAACAAAGCAAGTGTGTAAGTCTTCAGTTTTATGGGCTTTATTGGATCAAATGCAACTTAAGCAGATGCTGGGGTGGAGCGCAGTGAAGGATGCCTACCGTCTCAGTGCTTGGGAGGCTGCAGGAGGCAGAGGAATTAATTGTAGGTCCACAAGTTGGAAGGTACCCTTGGCTACATAGTTTTGGGAACGCCTGAGCTATATAACAAGACTCTGTTGGAGTAGAGAAAGGAAGAGATAGAGGGTTCTAGAAGTAGGAGGGAGTGGAAGGTAGGTGGGAAGGAGGGAAGAAAGGGAAGGAGGGAGGGAGGGAGAGAGGGAGGGAAGGAAGGAAGGAGAGAGGGAGGGAAGGAAGGAGGGAGGGAGGGAAGGAAGGAGGGAGGGAGGGAAGGAAAGGAAGGAGGGAGGGAAGGAAGGAGGGAGGGAAGGAAGGGAGAGAGAGAGGCTTTGAACTGGGTAAGGTTTTGCTGTTGTTTTCTTTTTTATTGTTTTTTTAAGAATATGAAATAGTTATATTCAATGAGCAACAATATAAAAACCTATCCATCTTAGCTGTCCATGATAGAAAAGAAAAACAGAAAACTTTGGCTGGGCTTTACCGAAACCAGCTTCAGTAAACTAAGGACCACTTCCTACCAACTTGTTCTTTCCTTTCAAAGGACTGAAACCTCTCCTCCACGTGATCCATGTAGTGCTAAATGCCTTTCTCATCTGTATCTTTGTTATGCAGGATATTACATTTTATCAGGTTTAGTTTTTAGAATTAAAGAATTAAAGAATTAGAATTAGAATTAAAGAACTAAGCCCCCCCCCTCTCTCTCCTCTCTGTCTCTCTCTCATATTCTATTTTAATGTTTTGTTCCTGGGTTCATCCCAGGACCTTGTGCACATTAACTGTGTGCTCTTCCACCCTGTGATACCCCAGCCACAGAGCTTATTCTTAGCTTAGCTGCTCTAGGTAGAAAAAAAAAATTTAGGGCCTCGGAATGTAGCTCAGTTGGTAGAGTACTTGCCTAGCATGACTGAAACACTGAGTTTGATCCCCAGTACCACACAAAACTGGCCTTGTTAGTATATGCCTATAATCCCAGCACTCTGGAGGTGGAGGCAGAAGGACCAGAAAGGTCAAGGTCATCCTTAGCTGTATAGCACATTAAAGGCTAGCCTGGATGATGAGAGACTCTATCTCAAAAACTAAAACAGAAGCAAAAATACTTTTTGAAGAGTCCCTTGTCTAACCATGATGTGTGGACAGATGAGGGAAGGAAATAATTATGTGGAGATATGATTTTTTAAATTTGTTTTTATTTATTGTTATTAGTGGTGTAATGTGTATATGTTTGTGTGTCTGTGTCTCTGTGCAAGCAGGCACATGCATGACATTACACGCCTGTGAAGGTCAGGGGACAATTTTGGAGTTCTCTCTTTCTGCCTTTACCTGAGTTCTGGGATTCAAACTCATGTCAGGGTCAGGCTTGCTCAGCAAGAACCTTTACCCACAGAGCCATCTCATTGGTTTGGGAGATGTCTTACATTCAGTGCCCAACTGCTTTTGATATCAGATTGAAATCATCAATAGTGCAGGTTCTTTTGAGAGGGTTCTAGGAGTGAGGGAGAAAAGCACCTTAGACAGACTGACTCTTTTGGTGGGTAGGATGATTGTGAAGAGAGATAAACGGAAGGCATTCATTGTAGAAGCCTTTCAAACTAGCTTACTATACATATATTTAAAAACATATTGTAAAAGATGTCTGCATGTCTCATAATGGTCAGTTCCATTGTTAGTGCAACTGGAAAGTTTGGGGAATCCCATCTGGGCTACCACAAACTCCTGGGGTGATGGGGTCACCTCTCAGGGTCCTTAGTCTCATTAATAGAAGAATTTAAGAATGGACTCAGGAGAAAATTCTTTTTATTAGAGTATAAAGGAAAATCCCCAGGGAAGGCAGGACATAGATCTCAGATGCCCAGAGAAGGAGGACGGAACAGATAAAGAGAGAAAATCATGCCCTTTGAGTGAAGGTGGTGTGTTTACAAGAAAAGGTCTCATGGAGATTCGAGGCTGCCATTCTGTATGTGACTTCAGGAGGGGCTGTCTCTGGGAAGGAAATTTACATTATCTCATTAGAGATAAGTATTTCTCCTGTCTCCTTAGTTTTAGGATTTATTGAATTATTTTAAAATATATGATAGCTGGGCATAGTGGTGTTTTCTTTTATCCCCAGGACTTGGGAAATGGACACAGTTGGATTTCTGTGAGTTTCAGGTCAGCCTGGTCTACATGTAAGAAAATGTCTCAAAATCAGGAGTGGGGGAGGTCGAGGGGCTGGTGTTAAACACAGCACTCAAGAATAAGACCACTATCACAATTTCTGAGTCAAATTTGAAGTAAGCTTTAATTAAATACTGCCCAGGATGATGGACTCTGGCCAGGACCATTCCTGGGTTCCCTGAAAATGATGATGAGTCACATTTTGCAGAAGCTTATAAAGATACACCCATAAGGCTTCCGTATTTCCCACAGAAGTAAGTTAAATCAAGGGCAAGCATATGTCCTGACATACTCCCCATCTACATGTGATTAAGCACGTCCAATGCAGTTGAGCCAAGCAAACTTGTTTAGGAGAGCGAAAATGCGTCAAGTCTTTACAATATATATATATATATATATATATATATATATATATATATATATATGTATATATTATATATATGAAATTTACGTATTAACTTTGACTTTGTTTCTGTCTGTACACACTTGAACAGCTACGTTCTCTAGGCTGAACCATTGCAAAGAAATTTAATAACGTCAGGACCATCAAAGTCAGGTGAAGGCTAAGCAGAGTGCATAATTTAACATTATCTTTTACGTTCCTGTGGTAGTTGGTAATAGATACCAGGAATCTTACTCTGTCTTTGTTCTTACTGTTGTTTGGTGTGGGTTTGAGACAGGGTCTTGTTGTATGACACTGTTATTGGCCTGTAGCCTTGTGTCACCCAGGCTGGCCTCGAACTTGCAGTTGCCCTCTTGTCTGTCTCTCCTGAGTGCTAGGATTACAGGTTGTCTTAGTTAGGGTTTCTATTGCTGTGAAGAGACACCATGACCACAACAATACTTCTTTTTTTTCTGTTTTTTGTTTTGGTTTTTTTGAGACAGGACTTCTTTGTGTAGTCCTGGCTGTCCTGGAACTTTGTAGACCAAGCTGGCCTCAAACTCACAGAGATCTGCTTGCCTCTGCCTCCCAAGTACCATTTAGTTGGGCTGGCTTAGAGTTCAGAGGCTTAGTCCATTATCATCATGGTGGTGTGCAGGCAGACAAGGTGCTGGAGAAGATGCTGAGAGTTCTACGTCTTGATCTGCAGGCAGCAGAAGCCACTGTGTGTCACCCTGAGTGTAGCTTGAGCAAAGGAGACCTCAAAGCCCACAGTGATACACTTCCTTCAACAAGGCCACACCTACTCCATCAAAGCCACACCTGCTAATAATGCCATTCCCTTATGGGGGTCATTTTCTTTTGAACCACCACACTGGCAAATGCTATCATGTTGGGTTCAAGTTCTTATGTAAGTGGAACTTTGGGGATAAAAGCCTAGGCTCTGGCAGCCCTAACAAATGACACATTCTTGATACCAGTTGAAGAAACAATGTTAAAACACAGAGATTCTATTCAATGGAAAGAGGAAGAAATGAAGGGGTCTAGTGCCCCTCAAGTATTCGGGGGAGCTAACATGAGCTGCAGACTTCAATAGAGAGAGACTGGGTCAAGAAGCAGAAAGCATGCGCAGTTAAGCAGTCCTGCTCTAGGATGTGGTCTCCACCATTATCATCTCAGTTCTGGTCCAGGAAAGTGGACCAAACATGTCCTTATTGCTTGAGGGGCCAAGGTGGTTCTCAGGACTGAGTACTTCCATGCGGCCTCACCTTCACAAGTAATTGCCCTTGGGGCAGGGGGAGGGGACTTTGTCTTGTGGGGATTTTTTTTGTTCCTGGAATCCAAAGCAACTTAGCAAGTAAGGTTAAGGACAAGACACGCTTCTGTGACTTCAGCCAAAGTAGAGGAGACAGCTAGCCCCTGACTGAAGACAGGGATGGCAATCCTTTATCCTGCTGTTGGTTAACGTGTGGGCTTATAGGAAGAGTCAGTACTGCTTCACAAAAATAAAAATAGTAGCTTCCTGCTCCTGCCTGTTTCCTTTATCTTCATCCATGTGACGCATGTGTAGAATCCTTTGGCAGGGAGTGGTCTACCATGCTCTTCTTGAATTTTATTTTATTTCACATTTAAGCATTTACTATGTGTGTGTACAAATGTATGTGTATTCAGGTGTATGTGGGTGTATGTGTGTATACATGCACACGTATGTACATGTGCCGAGGCCTGAGGTCATCCTCAGGCATTTTCTTCAGCAGTCCACCAACTTGTTTCTTTGAGACACAGTCTCTCCATTTTACTTAGAGCTAACTAATTAGGCAATGATAGCTGGTCATTGGATCCCAGGGATTCCCCATCTCCACCTCTCCATCACCAGGAATACAATCACGCACCACTATACTTGGCTTTTTCACACAGATTCTGTGGATACAATGCAGGCCTTCACACTTGTGCACAATCACTTTACTAACTGACCCTCTCCCTAGTCTCCATTATTGAATTAAAAAATTTTAATATAGATGTATTTTATTTATTTTCGCCATGAGTTGTAATGGACAATATACTTTGGATTTTCTTTAAAATCACTGCTTATGGAACAGCCATTGCCTTGTTCTGAGTCTGTTGAAGGAAGGGTTCAGATTCTTGCTACAGATGTTCAAGGAGCCAAATTGTGCATCTTCCCCTGCCCTGGCAAGGTGGCCCATGCTTACCCAACATCTTAGCTCAGACTGTGTGGGTTCCACCTCTCTGTCTCTAATACCTTTTTGCTGGTTTTTGGTAAAGTAACACAGGAAGGTCTGGGGCCTTATATCCACACAGGAAGGTTGAGGCCTTATATCCACACAGGAAGGTTGAGGGCCTTATATCCACGCAGGAAGGTCTGGGGCCTTATATCCACACAGGAAAGTCTGGGGCCTTATATCCACACAGGAAGGTCTGGGGCCTTATATCCACACAGGAAGGTCTGGGGCCTTATATCCACACAGGAAGGTCTGGGGCCTTATATCCACACAGGAAGGTCTGGGGCCTTATATCCACACAGCATTTTGGCTAGGTTTCCTGCTGCCTGTCTCCCTTGGTTTCTACTGTTTCTGTTCTGAGCCTGAGTTTCCAGCCTTCTTCTCTGAAAGCTTTCTATCTATCTATCTATCTATCTATCTATCTATCTATCTATCTATCTATCATCTATCTATCTATCTATCTATCTATCTATCTCTTTATCTATCATCTTTCATATGAACATAGTTTTTATTGCCTTTATTGGTACCACTTTCCTTCTCTTCAAATTATTTTTTAAATGATTGACTGTAGCCTGGGGGTTCTCATAATTATGTATCATTAACTGTGCATAAAAAATAAATCACAGGACCAGAGCAAGCATTTATTAATCCAGACTCTTAACCCCATGTACAGCGAGAGCCCAGCCAGTGACAAATGGCTCCCTAATGACAGTTGCGAGAGACTCACATTGTCTTTTGATCATCAAGGAGTGATTTATGTTTTGTTTGGGTAGTGAGGTTTTTTTTCTTAATTGATAGCACCAAATGTAGGTTTAACCCTCAAACAACCAAAACATTTGATGGACTGGAATGCTCTAGCCTTTAACCACAAAATAAATAGAAATACATTTGAACGTCTATCACATTTGCCCCATGTGAAACTATCATTTTTTTCTGATACAACAGATTTGGGTGTTGTTGCAAACCTTGGGAAAATATTGGATTTGAAAACTCTTCATTATTCAAGGCAATACAGCGCCTGTGTTCCACCTCTTCAGTGAGTAATATTTTACCCGTAATACTTATTGAATGCCTGCCATGTGCTAGCCTCTTTACAAGGTGCTGGGTACAAGAATGAATAAGGATTCTGGCTCCTGTACAATGGCTGGCAGTGGCAAGAAGCACTCAATGAATGCTTTTTGAATTAATGACATAATCCCTGCCTCTAAGGAGCCCTATCCTGTGGGAAACACAGACACCTAATTGGGGCATATCATGTTCCCAAAATATCGAGTGAGCTCAAGTGAGGATGGATGGGAAGGGCTACTGCTGGCATGTTTTAGATGCCTTTGTAAGTTCCTAACATGGTGTCAAGGGCACACTATCCTGTTCAATGACACCTCCTGACTCTGTCTGAATGGTTACTCGGGCCTGTCCTCCCAGGACCTCACAGGGATGCTTGTGAAGTTGTGTTTGAACTCCTATTAATAGGCCTAGTCAGTCCGCAGCAGATTGCGTCTTAACATCAAACAACCAGAATCTCCAATGACTGCTTGGCACCAAGCCAACCATCAAGCATCAAAGCCATCTTCCTTGAAAATCAGCTCCATGTGATGATAAATAAAGGCATCGGGATTCCAAACCAATTATCTCATCGTGAAAGGCATATTCTTCAAGGGCACCCTGGGCTTTGTTTTAAAAAGAAAACAGTGGCATTGCTGATGCTAGCCCTGGAGTGTCAGCAACGACCACAGCAAAAGGACAGGAGGAATAACCAGGAAAACCAAAGAGATAGAACTCATGCCTCACACATTGCACCACCTTGCAAAAGCTCAAGAAAATGTGCACTTATTTCATTTTAAGTTCTTGGCTTGGGCTCCCACTAGCAAAACAGGAGTGACTCCTGTCAAACTCTCGTCCACACTGGGAAACTTCTCTGGCAGCACCAGAGTCCGCACTGGAGTGACTGTAGGAGGATAGGACAGTTACCACCACTGAAATTACCTGGTCTGTGTGACCCTATGTCTAAGGGGCTGAATCCCACAGTAGACATGAAGCAAGTAGTCTCCTCTGAGATCCTCACTGGAATCCTCAGTGTGAAACCAAATTACGTCTACTCAAGCAACATAGTACAATATTCAGCCATTGGCAATTAAGCCCTTATCTGAAGCATAGTATGGTGGTAGGAGGAAAACCTGGCTCTGGAGAGCCTGGACACTTGTACTTCAATCCCAGGTCCCAGATCATGAGCTGTATAAATTGAATCAGGAATTTAATCCCTCTGGTATTCCAGGTTTAATGTATGTGGCTGGTTAGTGCCCATGTTTCTTGATACGCACAGACACAGACAGACAGACAGACAGACAGACAGACAGACACACACACACACACACACACACACACACACACACACACACGATGTGCTCTAAGGATCTACCTCCTAATAGCTGGATCACCAGAACTCCTTAGCCATCTGGCTGCTAGCCGACTTAGCACATGCATGACAGGGTAGGAAAAGGAGGAGGTGAGCCTTGTTGTCCCCACCCCTTATCACTTCTGCATCAGGTCCTGGGCGGCAGCTGGCTGGCCTGGCCCCTGTCCCTTGACACTAGCTTTCCATGGGATCTGGGGAGCACTGCTTCCACCCCTTATCTCTCGGGAGCCTCAGCATCCTTTGTTTTCCCTTTAACCCACTCACCACCCCTGTAAGCAGCCCTTTCTCAGTCCCGTCACTGACACCTCCCCTACCTCCCCTTTTATTTCTCTCTCAGAACCTGGCTGGTGTGACGCACATGACAGTTTCAAAACCACAAAGCACTAACTATAAAAAGGCAGGTCATGCGGCCACACTAGTGGAAGCCTATGAACTGTGGACTGGTGGCTGTGGAGCCCCTATGGGACTAGACTAGGCTCTCTGGATATGGAAGATGGTTGTTTGGCTCAAACTGTTTGGGGGGCAACCAGGCAGGGGGATCGGGATCCATCCCTGGTGCGTGGGCAGGCTTTTTTTTAGGAGTTCGGTGCCTGCGGTGTGACACCTGGCACAGCCTTGGTGCAGTGGGGAGGGGCTTGGACCTGCCTAGGCTCAGAATGCTGTGCTCTGCTGACTCCCCATGGGAGACCTTGATTTGGGGGACGTAGAGATGCATGGTGGCTTGGGAGGGAGGGCTGGGGGGTAGGAGGATGGAGGAAGGGTAATCTGTAGGTGGTAAGTGAAGTGAGTAGAAAATTTCTTAATAAAGAAAAATGAAAAAAAAAATTCAGGTCATCAAATCAGTGTCATCTACTAGTATTTGGTCATATTTTCACCACCAAAACTATAGTCAGAAACTTATAACTGTCCTGGTTGTATCTAAGTATTGTGATGGCCCATAAAGAAAAACAAAATGAGAGGCCAGTGAGGAAGCTGGTGTTGAATATTTCACTTGGATCTGGTTTGCCTCCTCTTGATTAATTAGGACCTGGTCAGAAAACTGGACACTTATCAGAACAGATGGGTTTCTAGTCACACTGCAACTCTTTACCCTCCAGGACGTGGGACCCGACCATAGAAAGGGAGAAATGAGGTTTGCTCAGATCTGAATAGATGTGCATATCCATCTGCATGTCCATTTCCATAGAGGACCCCCTCCATGAAGAGATGGTGGCAGTGGATCCTTTCCTAAACGGCCGTCACGGTGACTCATTTCATTAGTTCTCCTCATGTCTCATTGTGGAAATAGGATTTATTTTCATTGTATGATTATATGAACATTTATAGTTTTTCACAATGAAAGTCTTAGTCTATATATAATTTCTCCTTAAAATAATGGCCGTTATGAAGACATCTCTTAGCATATTAAGAAAAGTTGCTATGGTGACACATGCATGCAAACTGATCTTTTGTGATGCCAATATTCATTTATCTAAAGTAGGAGGGTCTGAAGTTCAAGGCCAGTTAGGATGCATGTCAGGACCCTGTCCACATAGCTAAATATGTTTACTCTAAGAAACAAACTTGAGAATTTGTCTTGGGGAAGAAACAAAAGTAATGGCTTTGTTATTGTCAATACTTTATTTGTCTAGCCACAGTCTCATGTAACAGCAGCCTGGCCTCAAATTTGCTGTTAGTCTAGGGTGGCTTTGAACTTCTGATCCTTTTCTTCCACTTCCTGAGTGCTAGGATTCTAATAGATGTGTGTCATAAAGCATAGTATGGTGGTAGGTTTTTAGTTACTTTCCTATTGTTGTGCTAAGACACCATGACCAACACAACTTATAAAATAAAGGGTTTGATTTGGGGCTCATGGTTCCAGAGGGTTAGAGTCCATGACTATCACAGGGGAGAATGACAGCAGGCAAGCAGGAATGGTACTGGAGCAGTAGCTGAGAGTTTCCATGTTGAAACAGAGAGAGCTAACTGGGAATGGTACCAGCAGTTGTTGAAACCTCAAAGTCCATCCCCAGTGAAACACCTCCTCCAACAAGGATATACTTCCTAATCCTTCCCAAATAGTTCCACCAAATGGGGACTAAGTATTCAAATACATGAGCCTATGGGAGGAATGCTCACTCAAACCACCACACCATACCCTGTATATTTGGTGGTAGAAAATCAAACTCAGGGCCTGTGGTGGTTTGAATGAAAATGGCCCCCATAGGCTCATAAGGAATGGCACTATTAGGAGGCGTGGCTTTGTTGGAGTAGGTATGGTCTTATTAGAGGAAGCATGTCACTGGGGGTGGGCTTTGAGTTTACAGAAGCTCAAGCCAAGCCCAGTATGAGTCTCTCTTCCTGCTGCCTTTGGATTCAGATATAGAACTCTCAGCTACCTCTCCAGCACCATGTCTGCCTTCATGCCTCCATGCTTCCTGTCATGATGACAATGGACTAAACCTCTCAACTGTAAGCCAGCCTCCAGTTAAATGCTTCCCTTTATAAGAGTTGCCATGATCATAGTGTCTTTTCACAGTAATGGAAACCCTAACTAAGACAGAGTTCCTTTCATGCAAGCCAAACCCTTGACCAACTGAGCCACATCTCTAGATATATGCATACATTTAAAAGTCTAAGCTGGGTGGTGGTGGCTCACACCTTTAATTCCAGCACTTGGGAGGCAGAGGCAGGTGGAACTCTGAGTTTGAGGCTAACCTGGTCTACAAAGTGAGTTCCAGGATAGGCAGGGCTACACAAAGAAACCTTGTCTTGAAAAACTGATAAAATAAAACAAATAAAAGAAAAGGAAGTCTAAAATTGGGCTCTATGACACATACACTTGTAATTCTAGCATCAAGAGTTTGAGGTCAGCCTGGGATACATGATACCTTGGGGTTTTTTTCTTTGTTTGTTTGTTTGTTTGTTTGTTTTAAGAAGAAGTCTAATAATGAATTGATTGCATATTTCCACCTACTTACATAAAGTAGGCTCTATCACTTGCTGGCAACAGTAAATATTTCATACATATTAAAATAAAAGGAATTTTATTGGCACAGTAGGTGGGATAGCTTAATTATACTTGAGGATCTAGTGGCTGAAACCAGCCGACAATTTATTTGGGGTTCTGCCACCAGAAAGTTCTTTTTTGACCTAGAATCACCCTGTTCAAGATTTAAATCCCAGGAAATTCAGACTAGCCTGACTAGGTTCACAGACACTCCCTTTGGTAAAGAGACTTGGCTCATTTGATTGGCAGTTTTGGTACAGGAATGTGGAGATACCAGGAACAGGGGAAGGAAAAGAGATTTGGGGCTGGAAGAAAGAAAAGACTACCGCAAAAGTCCTTGAAACATTTTATGACACACTATTCAGGTATTCACTGTGGGACTGTTGCAATGGCTCAGGAGGTAAGGGTGCCTGCTGACCTGAGTTTGATTCCCGGGACTCACACGATGGAAGTCATCCTCTGACCTCAGTCATCCCACTCTCCCAGGAACTCTGTAAAGTTGAAACAGTTTGAAAGAGGAAATAAAGCTTATTCTTTGAAAGCAATGAAATGGCCTACTTAAAGAGGAGAGAAAAATAAGATTCTTCTGGTTTCTGAATCAAGGATGGACTGGAGACAGTACACGGCTGGACACTGAAGGAAAGGAGGCCATCAGAGTGACTTAGAAGGGAGAGTGGCCTGGGTGGCAGTCGAGAACGACGCGTGGTGTGAATAGATGCGAGGTGTGTTATAGGGATAGAAATGAGAGAAGTTGCCGAGGGAGTGAATCTTCTGGTGCCTAGCAAGGACAATCGAGGATGACCCAGGGTGACTAATGATACTGAGTGTAAATGGGAAGATGGGGTGTAGGAGCTTGCCAAACACTCTGGTTTCTCACCAGGCATTATCATGAGTTCAGCCATCATGGTTGAGATGTCTGAGTGTTTGAATGGCGTCTCTTTGTTTACTGCAGGAAGCACTAGAAAACAGTGGACTCCTTAAAGCTTCACAAGGGAGACATCTCCTGATTTGGACTTGTTTTTTCATGTGTATGACTGAAGGGCCCATCTAAATGGCTTCTTAACAAGAACAGAATAATCTAACTCAAAGACATATTTGAGTGTCCGGTTCTCCAGAAAATTGTTTGCAGTTTTGAAATGAACTTTGAAGCTTCCTTTGTGTCCCTACTTCAATAGCCTTGAGGCTGCATTTGAGATATCTCAACCTCAGATGCCTGCTCTCTCTCTCTCTCTCTCTCTCTCTCTCTCTCTCTCTCTCTCTCTCCCTCCCTCCCTCCCTCTCTGCTTCTGTAGAAAGCAGAGTCTCAGAACCCACACGCCCCAGAATGAAAGCTCTGCTGGGGACCAGACCTATGGGCTGGTTACATGACCAGACAACCACACGGTCTGGCAATTATCTGTGTACTCCTCAGTCATCCCTGGTGTGCTGTGGCAGGCTAAGGACGAGCATCTATGCAGTACTGCTCCATACTTGAACTTCATAGAGTTTAAAAATCTCCCTTAATATCATCAAACTCATAGCGCAGTATGAAGTGCAAGGAGAGAAGATGGGAGGGAAACAAGAAAGTCAGAGAAGAAAGGGTAGCAGCCAAGTGAGTTTTCCTGTGAGACATTCAGTACTCTTACCTGAAGTCACGTCTGTGGTGAAATGTAACCAGGCAACTCACTGTTTTCCTCCACGACAAGGCAAACAGCCGGAGTGACTGATTTCTCACACTGACTTGACTGATTTTAGGACTTCAGAGACTGCTTAGTGGCATCCCCTTCTCTAGGGGCGATAGACTGCTGACACTAGGTAGATCTTGAAAATGTCCATAAACCTTCTGGTGACAGCTTTCTAGATGTCAATAATGTAGAAATTTTTTCTGGATGTTACTGGAAGGTTATTCCCCCTGTCTCTCTTTCTTTCCTTTTAGCCAAGGCTGGCCCTCAGCTTGAAGTCCTCCTGTTTCAGCCTCCCAAGTACTATTACTACAGGCAATTACTACAATGTCATCATGCCTAGCCGTGAATTTTTTTCTGTTCTGTTCTGTTTCTGGCTTTTTTTGTTTGTTTGTTTGTTTGTTTTTGTTTTTTGAGGCAGGGTCTCTTTATGTAGCCTAGGTTAGAATTGAACTTGCTATGTTTCCCAGGTTGACCTAAAACTTGTGATCTTCCTTCCTCAGTCTCCCAAGTGTTGGTGTCATGGGCCTCTGCTACCATGACCAACTAAAGTCTTCTGTCTTTAAGCAGTCCACATTTCATGGTAATCCTTAGCTGAAGTGTGGGAACAGATTCAAATCATGCTGTTCCTCTTCTGCCTTTCTGCTCTTCTACCAACTATCTTCTTCCTGAAGCTAACAAGAACTTGCAATCAGTTTTTGTGACATAAGAATAGGAGATGAGTGGAGAGGGGTATGTGTGGGGGGGCACCCATAATCTCAGCACTCGGGATATTAAGGCTGCATAGTGATGCCTTTCTCCAAAAACCAAATAAGACTGGGAATGTAACTCAGCTGATAGAGTACTTTCTAGCAGGCATGAAGCCCTGCCATCAACTCCTGACACTGTAAGCCATACATGGGGGTATGTATTAATTTGCCTTCTGTTACTGTGACAAAGACTCTGACCAAAACCATTTTGGAGAAGAAAGAATTTATTTCAGCTCACAGTTGTAGTTCACGGGGAAGAGAATTTAGAGCAGGGACTCAAGTCAGGAACTTGGAAGCAGAAGCATGGAGACACTCTGCTTACTCACTTGCTGTCCATGGTTTGCTGGCTCAGCCTGCTTTCTTATACAAACCAGGACCACTTGTCCAGGGATGTCACTGCTCTGAGTAGGCTGAGGCCTCCCATATCCATCATCAATCAAGAAAATGCCCCACTGACTCATCTCTGGGCAATCTGATGGAGCATTTTCTCAACTGAGCTTCCTCTTCCCAGATAATTCCAGCTTGTGTCAAGTTGACAAAAAGAAAAAGGGAGAAGAAATAAAGAGAAGAAAAAAGAAAACAAAACAATCAAGGCGCAAGCAACACAAGGCACATGACTATAATTGTATTAACCCTTGGGAGGTAGAGGCAGGAGGATCAGAAGTTGAAAGCCATCCTGGGCTACATCGGACTTTGAGGCTAGCTTGCTTCATGAGACCCCCTCTCAACAAGGGAGACAAGCAGCGACAACAGGAGTAAAAATCACTAGAATGGACGACAGGCAAGCGTGAGGACTGGGTTCGGATCACTAGCCATGGAAACAGCCTGGTACAATAGCACGTGTCAGGGCTGAGGAGGCCCAGACACATCTCCAGCTTACTGGCCAGCTAGGCCAGCTCAGTCCGTGAGCTGTGGGTTCAGTGAAAGGCTGTTTCAGAAAATAAGGGGCAAAATGGTCGAGGAGCACACCCAACATCAACCTTTGGTCTCCACACATGCTGTCGTGCACACGCACACGCACACGCACGCATACCTCAAATCAATAAAAAGTAAAAATAAAAGCAGAGTTGTCTGACAATATGTGGTAGGTAGACAGACAGTCTCTGGTCAGATGAGAAAGTTCGGGAATGTACGAAGGGAATGAGGGGAAACTAAGTCCGCAACATTTGCTGAGGCAGTATAGTAAAGAGTGACTTGAGTTACTGACGCTCTCTGTGCCCCGTGTCTGCATCTGTGAGATGTGTTGTATAACAGAGCCTCGCTCGCCGAGTGGAGAGGATGAAGTTTTACCCTCACGTTGCTTATTTAGACACTCCTTACTAACATAACGCAGGCTGCGCCTCTGCCGTGTGTCCTGGAGTTAGGTTAGCATCCGTAACACAGAAGGGCGCTCTTCAGAGTACTGGGGTCGAAGGATGGAGTCAGACCGAAGGAGAGAGAGTACAGCTGCAGAAGAGCAGTGTGGAGGCTTTGGATGGGGCCCAGCCATGCCCAGTGCTCCAGTGCTCCCGAGCTCCCTCGGAACCAGTACCGCCTGTGTTGAATTAGCAAAGGCGGCCACGTGACGTCAGAGAGGGCAAGGCCTAGGTGAAGACAGTGACCTCTGCTCTGAGAGGGTGAAGTGAACACTTTCACTTTCCTCCACATTATCACTTTCGGTGGTGTCATGGTAACAGGATTCTTTCTTCGAAAACAGAGACGAGCAGCAGATGACAGGTGGTGGCAACAGAATTCTGGAGACTGAAGAGGAGACAGATGAATGCTAACCAGGGGAAGTAAGGAAACCAAAAGCTGGGGGTGCAAAAGAAGGGGTCCAGAAGCAAGTGGACCTGCTCAGAGCACCACAGAGGCCCCAGACTGTGACGAGGCACCTTTGAATAAAGGCTTTGAACGTTAAGGTGTGTGGCATGTGCCCATAGCCCAGCATTCAGGAAGGCAAAGCGGGAGCAGTGTTATGAGTTCGGGGCTAGCCTGGGCTGCATAGTGAATTCCAGATTAGCCAGGAGTGAAATTCCGTCCCCAAAAGGAAGCTAAGGTTGGAGGCAGAGTATCAAAAGTTTAAGGTCAGTCTTGTTACGCGAAAGTAAACCTTGCCTCAAAAACAAAAGCAGAACCTTGAATCCTTCCTCCTGCCACACAAAGCTCTCCCAGCCCTGTGGGGAGGTGGACCGTGTCTACTGAACTGCAGAAGACTGAGGGTAGAGGGGCTGAGCTAATGACGTTGGCTGTGGAAGGCCGAGGTGAAGGCGGAGGCTTGGGTGGAAGTCTGTAAGCTGAAGTATGAAGGGACAACAGGATCACTCCTCACGGTTTCCAGAATGCCAGTCAGCTTTGCATTTTCTGGAAAGGATGGAAGGGCTCTCTCTGGCTCTGTAAATATGCCAGCAGAAAGAGTCTGAAGATAGCTATGGTGAGGAGTCTCCTGCACAGAGGCTCAGTCAGTTCACCTTCCCGTGCTCGCTGCTTGGTACGCCCTTCATGCTCAGGCACGCAGCTGTCTTGTCATTTGGGGGTGTGACTCAAAATCTTAGCGGGGCAGACAAGTATCCCCCCTGAGCTCAGCTAACAGGAAAGAAATGAAAGGAAACAGTGCCTCGGTGGAAAGCAAGACAATGTTGGGTAAAGAAAACTTTAAAGAGGAAAAAGAGAAATAATAAACAGACTATTGACAGCAGCAGCAGCAACAACAACAGCAGCAAAAAGAGAGTTGTTGAACTTAAATATTTGTTAGAACAAAGGGTTTTTTTTTCTTTTTCTTTTTCAATCTTAAAACTCAGGAGGCAGAGGTAAGGGGATCTCTGTGAGTTCAAAACCAGCCAGAGCTCCTTAATGAGACCCAGTCTCAAAAAATAAAAAAATAAAAAAGACAAACAGATTCCTCAGATTGCTTGCTTTTTCTTGCCGTATTTAATCAAGAAGGGGCTTTAAGTAAATATTTTCTGATTGTGTGAACTAAAGTGGGTGAGATCAAGTTACAGACTCACGGCACACAGGAAAGTACTCGATTATCTGCGAATTCGTGTGTGTTCAATTCTTTTACTTGAAATTCGTGCCATTTGGATGGGGAACTCCAGAGCTGATAATTGAGGTTTTGCTCTTGGTATTGGGGATTAACCCAAACTTGCAGAAGTGAGGCACATATCTGCGTTCTTACCTGAGAGTGTTACGTTTCTAAGTTGAAGTGTCCACTCAATGCCTTGGGAAAACGTATGGGAAAAAAAAATAGACAGGGTTTGACCAGGATAGCTCTTTGTGAACTTTCAGAAAATTCAAGACAAAGACAGGATCTTCAAAGCACTGGCAGTAGCCGGGATAGGGTGATAAGCGACTATTTGGCTGATTTTGGCTGGCTAACTGCAAACAAGCCCCTAAACTTAGTAGCTGCAGACAATAGCATACTTATCTCCTCCTGCCAATCCCGCGAGAGAGGAATGCAGAAGTGGCCCCACTGCCTGCCTGATTCTGACTCTGGGATCTCCCACTGAGGTTTCAGTTTAGTGATATGAGCTGGAGACATTTCAAAGTTCTCTTTTAATATCCTGGAAAACTTGAGCCGCTGTGGCAGAAATAACTCCGGCCCTTTGGACGTCTCTGTCACTTGCCCGTATCACTGCGACGGTTGGAATATCTGTTTAAATGACTTCTGTCATCGTTGAAGGTAATGGTAAAGAGGTAGTGGGCTGTCAGGAGAAGACACCAGGGACAAGCATGTTTTTAAAAAGTCAAGGTCTTTGGGATGATATCAGTCATTGGGGGGAGTAGGTCTAATGTGTTTATTTTTTAAAAGCCACCCAATACTCCAACCACAACCATTTTGGGATTCCAACCTCTACCCTGTTGTGGGCCCTTCTCTCCCAAGAAAGTCTCCAAGTCAGCCTTTTGCCACCAAGATTCTGTGCCTCCACTTCCTGAGACCTCCAGTCTCTCCCAGGGATGCCCCAAAGCTCTATTTGTTGCTGTCTGGAACCCTTCCCCTCTTCCGACAACCCCTCTTCCCTAGGGACTCCCTGAAGTCTCTCCCATCAGTGCCAGTTGCCTGCTTGCAGGGCCACCGTACACGTCAGGTGAGAGACCTGCTGGCCTTTTCTGTTTAAGCTCAGCCATAAAGCCACAGCAACCTTACCCCAGGGACCCCACCTGCTTCACATCTTATGCACAAAGTTAAGAGGCTTGGCTTCTGCTCACACCCATCTATATTGCCTCAAACTCTTTCTAGGTGCCTAGCCTAAGTAACCTCCTGTGCCAGGTGAGAGAACCGGCTTTCCCCAATTAGGACTGTGCAAGTTGCCCTGGGAACTCCATTTAGACACTTGATCCCAGAAGCCACAGCCACCAGACAGTAGCTGACACTCAGAGGAAAATTTTGAATAGATCCTGTAGAACCAGCTACCACAGAGGAAAATGACATCTCAACCCTACTATGACTTAGCCCCTTCCTGAACATAGTCTCCTCCTGAACATTGTAAATGCCTCCACTGAAAGAAGAAAAGAACGTGGGGAAAAAAGACTCAACTAATTCCAGATGCACAGGTTATAGTACAGAAACAAAACAACACAGAAAACCAAAACAACATGTCTCCTCCCCAAATGACTAACCTGTAGTAATGGCCCCCAGCAAGTATGGCCTAGAAGGACTTCCCGACAAAGAATCCAAGAGAATGATTGCAACTATGTTCAACCGACTCTTGGAAAACAGGCGTGTACTCCAAGTGAATGAAAACAAAGAGCAGAATGAAATGAGCAAGTTAATATGAGATACAGAAGTCGACGTCAACAGAAGGGCTGAAGAAGAGCAAAACTGGAGAAGACTGTCATTGAGAAGCTCACTAAACCGACTAAAAAGCTCAGTGGAAAGTCTCCTCAGCAGACTGGATTGTGTAGAAAACAGAATTGGGACTGGAAGACAAGGTAAAAGAATTGGGTTACTCAGAACAGATCAGTAACAAACCTTCCAAAACACATGAATGGAGCACTAGAGAGTTTGGGAACACTGTGAAAAGATCTAACCTTCAAATTGTGAGCCTAGAAGGAAAAAGAAGAATGCCATAACAAAGGCACAGAAAGTATTTTCAGTAAAATCATGAAAGAAAGATTTCCAAGTCTAGAGAAAGACATGCCCACTCAGGTACAAGAGGCCCATAGAATGCCAAATGAACAGGGCTGGAAGGGGAATTCCTATGACATATTATAGTCAAAACATTTAAAACTCATAAAAAAGGATATTAAAAGCTACAAGAGAAGCTTTAATGTTAGAGGCTTTGTCTCTTAGGGCTCTACTACTGTAAAGAGACCCCATGACCAACACAACTCCCATAAATGAAAACATTTAATTGGGGTGGCTTGCTTATAGTTCAGAGGTTCAGTCCATTATCATCATAGTGGCACACAGCAGTGCGCAGGCAGATGTGGTGCTGGAACAGTAGCTGAGAGTCCTACATCTTTCAGGTAACAGGACCATGTCTGACTGCAGGCTGCCATGTCCCACCATGATGATAATGGACCAAACCTCTGAAAATGTAAGCCACTCCAATGAAATGTTTTTCCTTTATGAGAGTTGCCCTGGTCATGGTGTCTCTTCACAGCAACAGAAACCCTAACTAAGACAGTTGGCCTAGAACTCACTACGTAGACCAGGTTGGCCTTAAACTCACAGAGATCCTTCTGATTCTCCCTCCTGAGTGCTGGGGTTAAAGTGTGAATTATCATGCCCAGCTAAATTTGGCTCTCTCTTGTTCTTGGACATCCTAGTGTGTAGAACTTGTATCCATTTGTGCTACTTATAAATTACTCAGTCTAAAGTATTTTCTTACATTATCAAGAGTAGACTAACAAAATCATGATATCATGTCTAATGAAGTGAGAGAAAGGGGGCAGAGAAAAGAGAGAGATTGTTTTTCATGACCTACTCTGGAGGTGATCAGCATTGTTTCTACCTCACACTGGTTAAAAAGGTCCAAGTTCAAGTAGAGGCCTGTAAAGTCAGGGTTCTCTAACATCACAGAACTTATGGAATGAATCTTTCTCTGTCTATAAAGGGAATTTATTGAAATGACTTATAGGCTGCAGTCCAACTAATGCAACAATGGTTAACTGTGAACAGAAAGTCCGAGAGTCTAGTAGTTTCTCAGTCCTACAAGGCTGGATGTCTCAGCTGGTCTTCCGTATATGCTGGAATCCCAAAGAAGAAGGCTCCAATGTCAGTGAAGGAATGGATATGCTAGCAAGGTGATTGCAAGCGGGCAAAGACAAAAAAAAAAAAAAAAAATCTTCCTTCTTCCATGTCCTTATATAGGCTTCCGGCAGAAGGTATGGCCAGGATTAAAGGTGTGTCTTCCCACCTCAAGATCCTAATCACAGATGTGTCTTCTCACCTCAATGGTCTGGACTACAAGGAGATTCGCTCACTTCAAACCAAGCAGAATAATCACTCACAGGTGTGCCCTCCACTTCTGGATTTTAGTTCATTCCAGATATAGTCTGTAACACGAATCTTAAAAGGTCTTATTAAAAGAAAAACACGGAGGAGCCAGGTATTGGGGTGAATGCTGAAAGATCAGAGAAACAGAACAAGCCATATCCAATCTCACTTTGCCAACTTCTCAGCTGATCTTGTTTCCTCAAACTGAAAGCCTCTGAATCCTCATCCTAATGGATCTCAGCTGAACTGCTGCTAAAAGCTAAAAGCTTAAAAAAGCTCTAAGAGTTCCTGTTCCTCATGCCTTCTCCACCCTGCCATCACTTCCTGGGATTAAAGGCATGTGTCTTTCCCAAGCAAGACATGAGATCTCAAGTGCTGGGATGAAAGGCGTGTGTGCCACCATTTTCTGGCCTCTATGTCTGTCTAGTGGCTGACCCCAGATAAGTTTATTAGGGTGCACAACATATTGGGGGACACAATATCACCACAATTGTCAAGTTGACAACCAAGAAGAGCCGTCCCCAGTTTATCACCTGAATTTCACACATTCTCCCTGTGACACACATAGGTACCCTCGCTTGCACACAGGCACACCCACAATAAACAAACAAACAAACAAATGTAATTTTTTAAAGAAAAAAGAATATACATGAACTTTATGTGGAAATTAGACATGGAGGCACACATCCATGTTCACAGCAATTGGTAGTCCGAGGCAGGAGGATTGTTGTAGGTATGATGCTGGCATGGGCTGAAAAATAAATATCAGGCCAGCTAGGGCTGTATAACAATTTCTTTTCCGCAAAAATCAAAAAGTACGTGTCTTGCATATGCGTGTAAGACCAGCATTTGTGAGGGAGAGGCAGAAGATCAGAATGTCAACACAGGTAATCCACAACCTGAATACTGAGTGTAATGAGCAGAATAAAGAGAAGACCAAAATAGCAAAGGAATGATTTCAGATAATGTTCAGAACTGTACAGGACTGAGGAAAAGTTTTGTTATTCTGGAACACTGAGAAGAGAAGATCTCAAAACCACCCATGGGCAGAAGCAAGGTGGATATGTCCCAGTTTGCATTCAGGAAGCTTTAAACTAGAAATTAAAAAGACAAAGAGTAAAGCCTTCAATTCTCAGAGAAAATTACTCATATGTTTAAATATAGGTTACACCTATACACACATATACATAAAATATATAACATATATACAAATATATGTAACACACATATATAACCTATAATATGCCAAAATATTAGCAAAGTGTACATTTAAAATTTAAAATACATCATATGCCTGGCTCAGTACTCAGGAGGCAGAGGTGAGTAGATTTCTGTGAGATCAAGGCCAGCCTGGTCTACATAGCGAGTTACAGGACCACCTGAGCTCTAAAATGAGCTCCATTTTAAAACAAACAAACAAAATTATTTGGGGCTGGAGAGATGACTCAGTAGTTAAGAGCACTTGTTGCTCTTCTAGAGGACTCAGGTTTGATTCCCAGCACCCACATGGCACCTCACAAATGTCTGTATCTCCAGTTCTAGGGAATCTGGTGCCCTCTTTTGGCCTCTTCAGACACCAGGCATGCACGTGGTGAACAGACACATATGCAGGCAAAGCACCTGTCATGGTGAGCGTTCCTAGTGCTGTGATAAAATATCATCACCAGAAAGCAACTGGGAGAGAAAAGTGTTCCTTTCTGCTTACAGTTCCACACCACAGCCCGTCACGGAGGTACTTATTGTGGGGCAGGAGCTCAAACAGGGCAGGAACTGATATAGAGGTCAATGGAGGGGTGCTACTTACTGGCTTGCTCCTTGTGGTTTTCTCAGCCTGTTTTCTTAGAGCACCCGGGACCCCCAGTATATGGATGGCACCGTCCACAGTGAGCTAGGCTCCCACACATCAAAAACCAGTCAAGAAAATGTACCACAGGCTTGCCGGCAGTCCAGTCACATGGGATTGTCCTCTTAGCTGAGGCTCCCTCTTTCAAAATGACTTTAGATATGCCAAGTTGACATAACATTATCCAGCACAACACCCGTACATATACAATATATGTATATATATATATATATGTGATTATATATACATATTTTTATGTATATACATATATCAGACATGTAGGATCTGGAACATTGACAGCACAAACATCTTTAAGAGTAAGTTAATCAACATTTCAGCATAAAAAAGTTTTTTTTAAAAAACTCCAGCATGGCTGAAAATCTATAGATAACATTAAAGATTAACAATGAAGTATAGACATATAAACAAAGGGTTAAGGGATTTTCCAATAGCCATTAAAATCATCAACAGGACTCTACCTATGGGACATGGGGAACTGAGGACCAGAGAGCACCAAGAAGTGACACTCTACAAGGTGAGTATTATTGGATGTTTTCTAAAGATCTGCACATACATATTGGCTTGATCAAAAAATGATTTTGTCAAGGCCAGAGACAAGACTCAATGAGTAAAAGTACTTCCCACTAAGTCTGTCCTGTGAGTTTGCTCCCCAGGACACTGTTGGAAGGAGACAACTGACTCCCCCATGTTCACCTCTGACACCCACATGAATGCCATGGCATGAGTATCGCACACACACACACACACACACACACACACACACACACACACACACGGGCATATAAGAAATGTAATAAAATGACTTTGTTTAAAAATCAGAAAGAAAATGGATGACAAGTTGGAAAGTGAGATTATGAAAGCGACAGTACTCTTGGAGTTGGAGCTGGAGGTGGTGAGAGGTGAAGAATTCTTTCTGTGAGTGGGATTGCCACAGGAAACCCTTAATCTTCAAATGACTTAAAGAGAAGAAATTTTACCCTCCCTTTCTACAAATGAAGAAATAGCCTCCAGAAAGTTAGCAGAGGGCTGGGGCTACAGCTCTCTGACAGAGCTCCTCTGACACCTGAGAAGCCCTGGATTCAATCTCTCGCACTGTTCTTGCTCCATTCAAAAGAAGACACAGGAAGCTAGAGGAAATTGTCCAAAGTCGTAGAGCTCAAACTGACAATACTGAGGCTGAACCCAACTCATCTGTTTGCAAGGCTCCACAATACTTATCTATGCAGTTTGGGCTGCTGGCAAGCAAGTGGAACATAGTGGAACCTCAAATGAGCAGAGGACATTGAGGTTTTCATAAAGGAAACACATTGATATAACTTGACAGTTAAAAGTCATCTGAAGCCATTTCAGACATGGTGGCACATCCCTACAACCACAGCACGCAGGAAGGAGGCAGGCAGCTCTGGAGTTGAGGCCAGCATAAGATTCTGTCTCAAAAGAAAATAAAAGAACAAAAGAAAGACACACACACAGAGATAGAGAGATAGAGAGACAGAGACAGAGACAGAGAGACAAGGACAGAAAAACTAACAATATCAGAAGCCAAGATGCACATGAGGGTCTGGAGAGCTGGCTCAGCAGTTAAGAGCACTAACTGCTCTTCCAGAGGACCCAAGTTCTGTTCCCAGCACCCACGTGGGGTGGCTCATGACATCCTGTAACTCTAGCTCCAAGATTATCTGATGCTCTCTAATGGCCTCCGTGGGAACCCACACATACACATAAATAAAACCAAAAATAAATCTTTGGGGGAAAAAAAAAGTAAAACTGTTTACAAGAGAGCAGAAACAATGGAGCCAAGTCTTAGAACGCTTGGGAGAAGCAGCGTGGTGATTGATATGAGAAAGCATTTGTCTTTAAAGACTAAAACTCTTGTCCGAGCAGGTGGAAAGGACATGCTGGAGGTACCACAGGTGCTGAGCTGGAATGGGGGGAGTGAGGAAAGTGAGGGGTCACACACCCCTACCCCCAAGGAGAGGCTGGCTATTTTCCTATCAATAAATGAGTAAGGAAGCTGTTGCTCTTCTGGGGGGCTTGAGAGGCAGGGTGAGCTGAAAATCAACTGGAGTAAATAGACAAGAGGACAGTCAGATTCAGGAAAGATAGCGCTTACTCCATCACATCTGATTCCCAGATAAACAGGTATTTAGTTATTTATCTGTACTGTTGAGCTCAAAGATCGAGTGCTATTTTATCTCACAACTCTTAAGGGAAAACCCTGAAGGATAGGGAAGCTGCTTTAAAATCAGAACCCGAAGAGGAGTCACCTTAACAGGCCCAGGACACAGCAGATATGCAGCCTCAGTATGGAATAGTAAGGTGGGACACAGGGCGTGACTTCCAGGCAGAAAAAGGGCTAGACTGCCAGCCAGGAATTAGCTGGAGGGCATAGTTCTTCGTGCTATCTTCAATATTATGGGTCTTGAAGGGTATGTGACTAGAGTCCTGGACTGCACCAGAAAGCTGTGGCTGGGAACAGCTTGTTGGACTTTCTCATTTGTCCATCCGTTCTATACATTTTACATCCCAGAGGTGTATGAGGGGGGTGACCATTACCAAATCGCCATCTAGAAAATAGCTATATTCTTTCCAACATTGGGCCAGGTCTGCATGTTGTCCTCAGTCATGGTATGTATGACAGAGAAGATTTCTCCTGAGCAATTCTTCCATATGCTTAAGGTTTATCTCAGTGGTTTGGTGTGGTGGTTGCGATTCTACAGTCTGTGTATGGCCATATCTCACATTAACTAACATGCTTTATATAGTTGGGGCCCATTTTCCTTGTTTGTAAAATTAGGATAATGGTAACTAACTTGTAGTGATTAAGCTGTAAGAATGAAAGGGATTGTGTGTGTGTGTGTGTGTGTGTGTGTGTGTGTGTGTGTGTGCGTGTACGTGTGCGCATGTGTAAAACATTTAGAATCTGGTATATAATTACTGAAAGCACAGCTTTTCTTTGGGTCTATAAGAAGGGCCCTGAGAAGATTCAGATAACATTCATTAGGAGGTAGTTAAGTTGGTAGAGTACTTGCCTAGCATGCATAAAGCCCCGGGGTCAATCCCCAGCACTGTTTCAAGATAAAGCCAGATGTGGTGGTGCATGCCTATAATACCAACACTTGGGAAGTGAAAGCAGGAGGATCAGAAATTGAGGCTGTCTTTGCTTGATATGATTGGATTTTGAGGCCATCATTGGATACTTCAGATTCCAGTATTTATAGTTACAGAGATCTATAACTATATTTGTGTGGTAATTAATCTTGGTTGTCAGCTTGACATCAAGAATCAACTAAATCCCAAGCAGCTGGGCATGAGGGATTTTCTTCACAGAATCATTTGAGGTGGGAAGTCTCATCCCAAATTGGGGCCACACCTTCTGGTGGCAGTTCACATAGAAGGACACAGAAGAAGGAAGCTTTTGCTTTTTACCTGCTTGCCCTCACTCTAGCTGACAAGTTCATCTCTCCAGCTGTGGAGGCATTCCTTCACTACTTTTAGAACCTACTTCTTCAGGATTTCAATGGAGTCTTGTAACACGAATCTTAAAAGGTCTTATTAATAAAAAACGGAGGAGCCATGTATTGGGGTGAACGCTGCAAGATCAGAGAAACAGAACAAACCACAGCTAACCTCACCTTGCCAATTCCTCAGCTGATCTTGTTTCCTCAGACTGGAAGCCTCTGTGTCCTCATCTGAATGGATCTCAGCTGAACTTCTAAAAAGCCTAAAAGCTCAAAAAGCCTTTAGTTTCCGGTCCTTATACTTTATATACCTTTCTGCTTCCTGTCACCACTTCCTGGGATTAAAGGCATGTGTCACCATGCCTGGCTGTTTCCAGTGTGGCTTTGAACTCACAGAGATCTGGACAGATCTCTGCCTCCAGAATGCTAGGATTAAGGGTATGTGCTACCACTGCCTGACTTTTGTGTTAATGGCTTGCTATTTCCTCTGATCTCCAGGCAAACTTTATTTATTAATATACAAATAAAATATCACCACATTTCCTTTTTGTCTAATAAAAATAAAAAATAAATAATTATAACTAATATAAGAAAAACTATATACAATAAGTACAATAATTATATACATATATAGAAGCAATAAATACATCAATAATGTCTAGTCCATTTGCATTTGACAAATTTAGAGAAAATATTCCATTATCTATCCTTTTTTGGTGAGTCCAAAATGTACCTAATTCACTTTCTATCCTAACTTTTATTATCAACAGAAGACTATCCTATGATGTCTTTCTTTTTTTTTGTTTGTTTGTTTGTTTGGTTTTTTTTTTTTGTTTGTTTGTTTCGAGACAGGGTTTCTCTGTGTAGCTTTGCGCCTTTCCTGGAACTCGCTTTGGAGACCAGGCTGGCCTCGAACTCACAGAGATCCGCCTGCCTCTGCCTCCCGAGTGCTGGATTAAAGGTGTGCACCACCACCGCCCGGCTCTATGATGTCTTTCAAACTTTTACATTTTATACCTCCTTAGTGAGTTTCTTTTTTGAATTTCTTAACAAGGAAAACTGTAACTACAACTATCTAATCTTCAACTCCCTCAGAGACCCAGGAAGGAAATAATATTACTTAGTAAAACAGAAAGTGCAAACAAGCGACTTCCCAAAAAAAAAAAAAAAAGTGAGTTGACAGAAATAGCCAGCTGCCTGGGCAGTCACCCGAGGTTTCTCTGAACGTTGGGGCATCATCTTTGGCCTATAGGCTTAGCGTATCTGACAGACTCATTTATGAAGTAGGACGTACGCAAGGCCTACAGATCGACATCACATTTGGTTTGAGTATTCCATGTACCAGATAAACTTGAATTCCATCAGTGTCCTTTCATGATTCAGGATTTTAAATTCTGGAAATTACTGGTGTTTTTGGAATTCGGCTGCCTATTACTCTTGGCTTGTGGATGGCTTCATCTCAGTGTCCCATTCTTCTCCACATCCCATTCTCCTCAGCTTGTGGGTGGTTTCATCTCAGCAGACTCTGAAGACCAACAGATCCCTTGGAATTCTCCAGGACTAAGACCCCTGAGACATTCAGCCTCCTGGACTCATGGTTACTGGATTCTTGGCCTGTCAAGTGATAGCCATTGTTTGACTAGCCAGACCATAAGACGTTCTGTTCCTTCAGAGAACTCTGACTGTGAAATATGTGTATCTTTTCCTTTCTTTTCTTTTTTTCTTTTCCTTTCCATTTGAGACAGAGTCTCAGTATATAGTCCTGGCAATGTAGACCAGGCTGGCTTCAAACTTACAAAGGTCTGCCTGCCTCTGCCTCTGGAATGCCGGAATTAAAGGCATTTGTCACCACTCATAGCCTATCTTTTCTTTTTCTCAGTACTGGGAAAAGAACCCAGGGTGTTGTACGTGCTAAGGAAACAGCCTACCACCGAACTATACCGTGTGTGTGTGTGTGTGTGTGTGTGTGTGTGTGTGTGTGTGTGTGTGTGTTTTGTGAGTGATAGTCTCAAATTGAGTCTCCCAAGGTGGCCTTCATCTCACGATATAGCAGAAGATAACCTTGAACTCCTGATCTTCCTACCTTTACAAATTCTGAGATTACAGGCACACACCACTGTGCCTGGCTGCATGTATGCAGTTTAATGAATACGGATATATAGCTAAGTGTGACAGGCCACACTTGAGATCGGAGGCAGCATGGGTTACTTATTAAAACACCACCTTTCCCCTCCACACTGTATACATTAGTAATTGTTTCATGCACATTTAAAGACAAATACAATCAGAAGTACAAAGTTGAAAAGTCTAAGTGTGGGAGTCTGCTCTGTTCAGGAAAAGTAACTGGAATTTTTAAAGCGATTGACAGTGTTTGAGCCAGCAGGCAAGACACCTTAGATCTGGGGACCCAGCTCTGCTGCATACTAACTGGACAATCTACAGGTCTCTCAGGCTGAGGAGTTCCACCTTGGACAGAATGGTCCCCGGTGTTCCCTTGCGGCACAGTGTCCATCACAGCTTGATGCTGGACAGTTTCCCCTTAAAGACCGCATCAATCAGTGGGAAACCCACTCCTTGCCTCTGCTGTGCTGTAATAGACTTGAACCATCGCCTCCTCTTTCAAATAAAGCAAGTCTCAAACTCATTCTTTTCCGGAGGAGACTGGACAGCTGTTATCTTGGTTTCCATATTGTTTTGCAAGTTCTGTAGTTTGTGGGTATGCACGGCACAAGGCTGTTGATGAGAGCTCCTAGACAGATGTATTTTTTTTTTTTTTTGCAAGCTCATAAAATCTCAGAAGGTAGGGGTCTCTTGTTTATTCATTCAGCCTTTTTTGAGTCATTCAGGTACAGGGTGTGTCTGTCAATTGAAACTGCACAGCGGAGGAAGTTTTGCGTTCACATCTGCTTGGGGTGGGAAGGCAGGGCTACCAGGGGACTTGGGTGGAACCTCTTTTTAACAGTAGGGCAAGACATAAAGGCCCTGAGTCTACTACTCAAACAAACCTAACCAAGGCCTCTTCAGCCTCAATCTCTTAAGTATTATCTACTAAGAGAAAAATGTGGGCAAAGTGCGAGTCTTTTGATTTGGGGGTCTCTTAGTTGTCTCTCAAATAGGGAGGGAGGGAAGGGATCCCAGCTTTAGCCGGGCAGAGGGAGGTGCTGGCCTGTGAAAAGCCAGACAACCCTTTCCCCTGTGGAAATTCCTGAGCTGCCGGACTGTTTAGATCTCTGAGGTCGGAGTTAGCAGCCCACCTCCTCAAAGGCCCCAGCGCTTCCCAGAATCTGGGGCACACCGCCTGGCTTTGCGCTCAGCTGAGCCAGGGGAACCCCCACGCATCACCAAGCCCGGCGCTGGCCCACTTCACCGCGCGCCCGGGGAAAGCCACTTTCTGCCCACCAGACCACAAGTTTCGAGGCTTCGCTAGGATCCGAGTGGAGGGGGGAGGAGGAGGAGGAGGACAGAAGCATTTCAGTGCCTTCGGGCTGCTGGCCTGGGGCCTCTCTCGCTGTCCCTTCCCAGGATCTCCTCCCTGCGGCGCAGCGGCGACTCTCTCGGCTGAGGCTGGAGTTTCCCCTGACTGCGTGGAAGTGGCCCTAGGGCACCGGGCCACTTGGATCCTCAGGGCTGTGGGATCCGGGACCAGGAAGGTCCTCCAGGAGACGCAGGCTGTCCTCTGCTCTCTAAGATTTTACCGAAGAAAAGTTTTTCAAGGGATCCCCCTCTCTAGTTTCTGAGTCCCCTCCAGCGCTGGGTCCTCGGATGGAAGGCGAGAGACGTGATTTGTGAATTAGAATTTAGGGGCTGCCAGGCTCCGCCCCCTTTCTTTCCCCTCTCTCTGCTGGTTGGGGCGGAGGGGCTGCTATTCATTTGGTTTGATTTTAGTCACTCTGCCCCAGATCTTTCTTAGAGGCTGCTTCTCAGCAGCAGCGTGGACCCGGAGGGGCCCCCTGCCGCTGGCAGAGGGCGGAGGAGTTAAAGGCGTTAACCCCTCCCCGTCCCTTCCTAGAAGAGCCACCCAGCCTCGGCGGGGCGCTCAGAGCCTTCGCTTTGCCGAGTGGCGCGGGCAGCCGCAGGCAGGGCTGGCCATTGGAGTGCACGGCCGCGGAGGGAGGGGACCCCAGCGCAGAGAACTTCGCGAGTGAGCTGGTCGCCGCCGTCATTCGAGGACAGCAGCAAGATGCGGACCGCGCGGTGTAGACCCAGAGCCCCGCGGACGCAGCTTCGTCCGGCTTGAGCGAGGTAGGGGGTTGCGAGCCTCTCAGGCTGCAGGAGCCGGCTGCGGGGCGCCCAGGTGCCCACGAACTAAGCTTTAAAATCGAACGAAACAAACACAAACTTTGTTTAAAAAAAAAAAAAGTGCATTACCAGATTACTCTGGAGCCCATCTTGATTGGCTTCTTCTTGGGGGCACGGAGTTAGTGAAGTTCAGAAAAGGATTAATGCCAAAATTGTAGAAACGGCTGCGGGTGGGGGTGGAGTGGGGGGACGCGGGGAAGCTGCTGTTCATTAGAACGGAGTAAGAGGGCGAAGCTTATTTTTGGAAATCCTATAGACAAAATTATCAGGCATCACGGCAGTGACTTCCACTACTTGAGAGTGGATTGTACGGTTAGGGTGGGGAAATGCGGGGTTTCGTGAACTTTTCTGTCATAGAAATGATTTCAACGGTTCTAGTTTTTTGTTTTGTTTTGTTTTGTTTTGTTTTTTTCATTATTATCACGTAGATCCATTACTAGGTAGTCTTTAAAGTACTTAATTAGTGCTGTGTGTCCTTCCTCTAGAGGTGACTAGTTAATGGGAGAGAAGGCAATGTTGGGGGTGTGGGGCAAGGCGGGGATTAATAACGGTAACTAAAACCTGAGAATTTAGCAGTGTGTGTTTCTGGAAAGTAATGTGCCTGAAGCTAAAAGAAAGTGGCATGCTCGGTTATCCCAAGCAGTGTGACTTCTCTGTGCATGCGTGTGTTGGCTAAAGTCAAAATAGGCAATCAGTTCATGTAGAAACTGCGATTTGCTGCAATCTCGCAGGAGGGGTTCTCGATGAATACCTTTTACCTTAATAAGTTTACTTGTGTGGGAGGATAGGGTGGGGCGGAGGAGTAAAGCAAAAAAAAAAATAGAAGAAGAAGAAAGAAGAAGAAGGAGAAGAAGGAGAAGAAGAAGAAGAAGAAGAAGAAGAAGAAGAAGAAGAAGAAGAAGAGAAAAAAGACGAGGCAGTTGCTTCACGGAGGCGCCAAGCTTTCCTGTTTACTTCAGGGTCTGGAGGTCCACACCTCGATGCGCCCTCTGACCCAACCCTTAGCACACCTGCTCCTAGAGAGTTATTAATAGGGCCCAGAAAACGACTTAGGTTGTCAAAAGATCCTCCTGAAAATCTACTTTCTTGCATAGTAATTAGGAGGTGGGCTGATCTCTATGAGCCGTGTGTGTGTGTGTGTGTGTGTGTGTGTGTGTGTGTGTGTGTGTGTGTTGGGGAGGGGGCAGGGGTGTGCATGTCTGCACGGCACTCAGAATGGGCAGTTGGGGCCTTCTGTGAGAAGAGGCCCTTGGGCTGGTGGTGAGCAAGCCGCTGAGCTGGTGACCACTTGAAGGAATCTCAGCGTTGGAAGCTGGAGGTGGCAATACCAGGGGAACTGGTGAGGGGTTGAAAGCTAGAAGAGGGAGCTGTTTCCCGTTCCCATTTTGGTGGACTTAGTGACCTGAGGGAAGGTTACCCTTCTGTCAGAGTGTTCATTCTGGATAATATTTCCCCCCTCTGTTCCTAAATTCATCTCTCTCTCGAGTTTGTTTATTTTTGTTTTGTTACTAGAAATGATCATTTGAGTTAAAAAAAAAAAAAAAAAAAAAAAAAAGTCCTGCCTGTGCTCTGGCCAAGTTTCTTTAAAACAAATCAACAAGAAACTGGAGCAGCGCCTTGGCCAGAATGAATTATGCTAGTGTGCTGGGCCTCTTCCCTGATTCTCTTTTCTTTGTAACTTGTTTAAGGCTGCTGTTTCTGAGGCCCTCTCCAGCCAAGGCAAAGCTACACAAAAAGCGTTGGATTGCTCACTGACCCGGCCCTGCTGCAACTGAAGGACCGCTCAACCTCGCCCTCTAGCGTTCGTCTGGAGAAGGACCACCCCAGGCTCCCGGCGACACATTGCGGCTATGGTGTCCACCAGCGTCCCGGTGGTTAAGGCCCTCCGCAGCTCGGTCTCCGACTATGGCAACTATGATATCATAGTCCGGCATTACAACTACACAGGCAAGTTGAACATCTCGGGGGAGAAGGACCATGGCATTAAGCTGACTTCAGTGGTCTTCATTCTCATCTGCTGCTTCATCATCCTAGAGAATATCTTTGTCTTGCTAACTATTTGGAAAACCAAGAAGTTCCATCGGCCCATGTACTATTTCATCGGCAACCTGGCCCTCTCGGACCTGTTAGCAGGAGTGGCATACACAGCTAACCTGTTGTTGTCTGGGGCCACCACCTACAAGCTCACCCCCGCCCAGTGGTTTCTGCGGGAAGGGAGCATGTTTGTGGCGCTGTCTGCCTCGGTGTTCAGCCTCCTTGCCATTGCCATCGAGCGCTACATCACCATGCTGAAGATGAAACTACACAACGGGAGCAACAGCTCGCGCTCTTTCCTGCTGATCAGCGCCTGCTGGGTCATCTCCCTTATCCTGGGGGGCCTGCCCATCATGGGCTGGAACTGCATCAGCTCGCTGTCCAGCTGCTCCACCGTGCTCCCGCTCTACCACAAGCACTATATTCTCTTCTGTACCACGGTCTTCACTCTGCTCCTGCTCTCCATCGTCATCCTCTACTGCAGGATCTACTCCTTGGTCAGGACTCGAAGCCGCCGCCTGACCTTCCGGAAGAACATTTCCAAGGCCAGCCGCAGTTCCGAGAAGTCGCTGGCCTTACTGAAGACCGTGATCATTGTCCTGAGTGTCTTCATTGCCTGCTGGGCCCCTCTCTTCATCCTCCTGTTGTTGGATGTGGGCTGCAAGGCGAAGACCTGCAACATCCTGTACAAAGCAGAGTACTTCCTGGTTCTGGCTGTGCTGAACTCAGGTACCAACCCCATCATTTACACTCTGACCAACAAGGAGATGCGCAGGGCCTTCATCCGGATCATATCCTGCTGCAAATGCCCCAACGGAGACTCCACTGGCAAATTCAAGCGGCCCATCATCCCAGGCATGGAATTTAGCCGCAGCAAATCAGACAACTCCTCCCACCCCCAGAAAGACGATGGGGACAACCCAGAGACCATTATGTCTTCTGGAAACGTCAACTCTTCCTCTTAAAACCGGAAGCTGTTGATACTGGGGAAGCATTTTGACTACCCCAGAATTTAAAAAATATCTCTTATTCTCCATTGCTGCCGGGAAGGAACTACTGGGAGCCGGAGAGAGGGAGGGAAGGGAGAATGTGCGGCCTGGTGATGCCATGATGTAGGTAGGTAGTTCTTGTGAACAATGCACTGGAAAGGGTGGAGATAAGGTCTGGCCTGCAGTGGGTTTCCTGCCCTCCCCCATACCCTGGAGCTTTGATTTTGCACTGAGCCAAAGGTCTAGCATTGTCAAGCTCCCGAAGGGCTCATCCGACCCCTTCTCAAAGACTAAGGTCCCATGAGAAAGTGTCCCTGGAGTTTTGAGATGTGATCTTTCACTGTAAAGGCCAAGTGAGTATGTGCCCTTTAGCTTGGTAGGGTGGTGTGCATGTCCCTCTCCGCCTCTCCCCCTCTCCCTCTCTCTCCCCTTCCTACCCCTTCTCCATAGTCTTTGACTTTATATCTTAACTGTCTGTTTGTTTGTCTGGCATTTGTTCATCAGAATGGAGTTGTGCAGGAGTCTGTTTCTTGATTGTCTGAAAATGGCAGGCTGTTGATAGGAAAGGCTATTTGCTGAGGCCAAAGTTGCCATGTAAGCTCGGTCAAGTTGTGGGGGATTTGGTAGGCCGTCTTCAAGATGAAAGTGTGTTCCTTAGTCCTCATGCATTCCTTATTCCCATTACAACCACGATGGACATGTGTTTGCAATGGGAATAACGAAGTCTACTTTATTTGATTTATAGCAACCAGAATCTTAGATGTGTCCTTGAGTCCGTGTGCATTCCTTATTCCCACTACAACCATGATGGACATGTGTTTGTGATGGGAATAACGAAGTTTACTTTATTTGAATTATATCAGTCATGATCTTAAATGTGTCCTTTAGTCTGTGTGCATTCCTTATTCCCATTACAACCACAATGGACATGTGTTTGTGATGAGAATAACGAAGTCTACTTCATTTGAATTATAGCAACCAGGATCTTAGATGAACCAGGGGAAAAACAGCAGAATGCAGTGATGAATGGTGTTAACTTTTGCAAACCAAGAGTCATTTATTGATTTCTTTCTCTAACAAATACAATGTTTCTGGCACTTTTATTGATTATTTCAGACTGTTTTGTGATCCATGTCAAACAACCGGGGGATGGTTATGGCTTGTTTAAAATACAGTTTATGATTTTTGAATGTATTTGTTCCTTTGAGGTCATCTTAATGAGTTTTTTCCTAACCTGTGTTAACATCATGGAATGTGTAGTTCTTAGGAAAGTGCTACCCTCTTGTACCCGAAAAAGCATTACTTTAACTGACAGGGAACATCAGGAATTCTTCATTTCAACTGTCATTAGCTAGGAATGGGGGTGTAAATGTTACAGAGAATAAAAATATATTACTGTTTCTTTAGTATGGTTTTTCAGTGCAATTAAACCAAGAAATGTCTTTTAAAAAATAGTATTTAATAGGTTCCTGACTTTTGTGGATCATTTTGCACATAGCTTTATCAACTTTTAAACATTAATAAACTGATTTTTTTAAAGATCCTTTTGTGAAGAGAACTTTTTAAAAATCATTCACTGAGGTATCTGTTGATTGTGTAGCTCTTTGGAATTAGAGTTAAGAGCAAATTTGTGGTACTCTTTAAAAGCTTTTACCTTGATAAGCTGGGGTATGGAAAAAATGTGGTTTGTTTAGAAACCACTCTAGCTTTTTCAGGAAGAGAAACTTCAATAAACTAGCATTAAAGACATGTAGAGAATAAGAGAAAAACCATCAACTTTCTAAAGACCACAGCAAATAAATGTAACTATTTGGATTTCAAAGTGCATTGGGGTGAAACAAAATTAAGTGTAATAATTCCACTTTAAAATACAACAATGAATTCTTAAATCTATTTTAAATTATGATTTTAGATAATCAATTCAAACACAACTACAAAAGCATACAACTTTCTGAGTCTTTTAGCAATCTGCTGGTGAAGAGAAAACCTGGTTAACAGGAGGTAATACTAAGTTACTCAGTGCCTTGTACTTTTTTGGTTTGTCTGTTTTTAAGTCAAGGTCTAGTGGATTCCAGGCTTGCCTCGTGCTCACTCTGAAGATGAATGTCAACTTTTTTTTTTTTTTTTTTTTTGGTTTTTCGAGACAGGGTTTCTCTTGTGTAGCTTTGCACCTTTCCTGGAACTCACTTGGTAGCCCAGGCTGGCCTCGAACTCACAGAGATCCGCCTGCCTCTGCCTCCCGAGTGCTGGGATTAAAGGCGTGCGCCACCACCGCCCAGCGAATGTCAACTTTTAAATCCTCTGCTTTTGCCTCTTCCTCAGTACTGGGCCCAGGTTCATGCTGGGTTGGGGATTGAACCCAGGTCCTTACACATGCTAGGCAAGCACTCTACCAGCTGAGCTACATGTCCAGCCTCCAAGTCATCCCGTTTTCTAGGACACCATCTTGGTTCTTATGAGAACAATATGGGACTATGCAGTATAAATTAAAACAAGTAGAATACAAAGTGGGTGATCACCCCCTCCCACCACACACACACACACACACACACACACACTTTTAAAATTTTCTCAGTATTCCTGGCCATGTAAATATTTCTACTAAAATGAAGGCAACTGGGAAATGAAAGCATACAACACAAAATGATTACAACAGTCAACTCTTGGAGTTCTTGTCATCTTTACTGCAGTTGAAATGGGAGTACTTCGGCGTGTTTGGCTTCCCAGCCTATGGTTACTTTTCAGAATTTGTGTTCTCAAGTGTCATTGAACATGCACAGGACAGGACACAGTTGGGACATGGAGATAAACCTCACCTACTAGAGTAGATGTCATTTCTGGGTGAGGTTAACTGTGGGAAACAGAGTGTGTTCACTAAGGAAACCTTAGGTCATAACCTCCAGCTTCCTGAAGGAAATGCCAAAAGTGCTCGGAAGACAAAGGGCTGGGAACAAATGAGAATGTCTCTATCCATCTGTCTGCCGAGGCGGAAGGGGTGACTTCATGTTCCACTCACTTCCTCGAGCTTTCGTTACAGGCTCAGGCATAATGGAAAAGTGTGTCCATTTTGTTTTGGTGGATGATAAAACTGTGCTTTTGGTCTTATCTCCAAGCACAGGATGACTCATGATATCAGAACAGATGGGAGCTCCTTGATGACAGGTCAATATTCTTGCCCACCTCTGAGCACAGCATCCTGTGGACGTGCTTTCTTCCAGCGCCACCAGGCAGTGAATCTCATTTGGAGAAAGCTGGGCAGTTGTAGATGTGTGGAAGTCCCAGTTCTAGTCAAGATGCAAAGGCAGAGAGGAAGGAGTCTGGGGTTGTATTCTACCATGTATATCCGATTTTAATTGAGTGTCCTCTAAGGAGTGAGATGAGAAAGTCCCTTAGTGATTGACTATACACACACGCACACGCACACGCACACGCACACATATATGTATATACACACATACATATATATTAAAATACATGCATTCATAGTTGGGGGGGTGGCTCTGTAGGTAGAGAGCTTGTCTAGCATGCAAAAGGCTGTGGGGTCCATCCCCCGTAACACAGAAACCTCCTGTGGGTGTGGCAGCAATCCCAGTGGGGAGAAGTAGGAAGGTGTTCCGTTAAATACTGAGTTTGAAGCCGTGCTAGGATATGTGACACCATGTCTTTAAAAAAAATGTAGTCTTGTTCAAGAGCAGTGAGAGGCCTGCGGAACTACTTCATGTTTTTGTGTAAACATTCAACTAGTTCTAAATATCAGGAAAGCGACAAAATGACATCACATACTATTTGATCCTCAACATTCAACATTATCCACACCACAGAGCATTGCCCAGGGCTGTTGAGATGGCGTAGGAGGTAAAGACTTGCCACGCAAACAGAGGGGCGTGAGTTTGGTTTGGGAAGCCCTTTAATGGTAAGAATTGGAGCAGGGAATGGTGGTTCGTGCTTACAGTGTCAGTAAATGAGAGGCGGAGGCAGGAGGATGAGGAATTTGAGACCAGCTTTGGCCAAGTGACACATCAGAGACTCCACCTTAGAAAGCGAAAACTGCTGCCACCAAACACTGTGATGCTGTTAGGAATTTAGAAATCCAAGTGCAAGCTTTGAATTCATGCGTCTGGGCTCATTGCATACTAGACTCCATGGCGTGATATTGACACGTCATCTGTAATGTCCAGAATCCCCGTTTTCCCCCAGTGTAAAATGTCTGCTTATAAAGATCATCATTTTAGTCCTTTGGAAACTGTGCCGGTTTCTGCTCTGGACACTGCCTGTGTTAAGAAACTGCAGCGCACATCTTTTCGGTACTTCCCGGACAGCGCTTCTTTTAGACTTTGGACCCCTTTGTCCCCATGCTCTCTCTATCACCGAGATGACTCACTTCTAAGCATCTGTTTGGAGCTGCTACTCAGAAAGGAAGGCTCCAGACGAATGATGGGTGCTTCTGGAAAATGCTACAATATGAGGACTGGAGGATCCAGTCACTCTCAGTGGTCGCAGTCCCATGTTTCATGGGAAACCAGGCCATAGTGCTAGGGCAGTCCATTTTAAAGCATTCTACATACAGAATCGCTAAAGAGCTTCTTAACAGTCACTGGCTCAGCAGCTAGGGCACATCTATAATCCTAGTACTCAGGAGGCTTAGACAGGAGGATTGCTGGAAGTTCCCATTCCCATTAAGAAAACACTAACAAAAAGTCGCTGGTTCAAAAACTAATCTCTAACTAAAAACTGTTCTAATATGTATGGTATTTGCAAGGAGTTATTGTAGTTTCTCTGTAATGGTGTTATTCTTTTTATATAACTAACTAATTAATTTATTTTATTTTTTTGAGACAGGAACTTGTATAGCCCAAGCTGGCAACAAACTTATTCTGAATCTGAGGCATGCACCATCACGCCTGGCTCTAAAATTTTGTTCTTGAGGCAGGGTACAATATAGTCCAGGATGGCCTCAAACTGCTTGAAGATGGGCATGAACTTATTATGACTTTGCCTTGACTGATCAAGTTCCAAGATTACCGGTGAGTGCTACCACACCCAGTGTATGCAATGTTAAGATGCAGAACACAGAACTTCCTGCGTGCTAGACAGACTCAGACACTGTACCAGACACTCTACCAACTGAACTGTATTCTTTTTTGTTTTTTAGATGACTCATTCCATTCTTCTGATCTGTGGTGTTTTTCCAAGGGCACCTAACTAATTTTATCAAACTAAATTTGATCTCATTTATTTTTAGAGTTGATTTGTTTGCATTTTTCCCTGAATAGTTTCTAAACATATTGAGGGAGGAATTATAATGAACCTAAAACAAAAGAAAGCTTTACAGACTGGAAATATCTTTTCCCTGTGAACACTATAAGTAGGGTTGGCAGAGGGCTCTTGTGTGTGTGTGTGTGTGTGTGTGTGTGTGTGTGTGTGTAGGTATGTGTGAGGGGTGTGGGGGTGGGGAGACAGGTAAGTACATGTGTCTTTTGAGATAGGGTCTCATTCTGCAGTCCAGGCTGTCCTTGAATTTACTGTAGTCCCCCTGCCTCAGCTTCCTGAGTACTGGGTGACAGGTAAGGGTTACCCTGCCCAGCACAGTAAGTTCCTGAAGATGAGAAATCATAACAAATTGCATCATTTCCCCCCCACTTCCTTTGTACCTCTTTCATGTGCTTCTCGTCATACAAGGAAAAGGACTCAACCGAGCCATCTACACACACCTTTGCCTTTAATTCTGTGCTAGCTGAATCTAGACTCATTTTTTCAAAACATTACAGGAAATAAGACAGGTGCAGGTAAAAACTTTCAGAGTGTCTATGTACACACACAAGAGAGTTTTTCCTGGGCATGCAGGTACATGTTCAGAGCAGCTAAAGTAGGAGGGTTATGATTGATCATATCTCAAAAAAAGACTTTTTTTCTGGAGGGAGGGGTGGTCAGGGGATAAGCTCAGCGTACAGTAAATATATGTCCAAAATTTTTTAAAAAGAAAAATGCTTGTAAAAAGACACCAAAGCAAAATCCAAAAGAGGGGAAAGAAAGCAAGTCAAAAGAGCTGGGAAGACAAGAGGAAGACGGTATTAGAAATAGAGTTTGTTCGGTCAGCTCAGTCTTGTCCTCTTCACAACCCTTGATGAAAGCTAGAACCAAGAGCCAGGCTGGGCCATGAGGGAAATCCGTCCCAATGCATCCTAGCCTTGATCCTGTGCTTGCTTCTGGCTTTTGGATTCCCAGGGTTCCTATTTCCCCCATGTTCTCCTCGCTCATTCCTTTGAGATCTCAAAGATTAACACTCAGACTTAGCTCTGTGTGTAGGCATAAGCAATAGCCCAAGGTGAGTCGTGGATCTGAGGGTCTGGGAACGAACGGCTGTGTTGTGTCCCGCCGAAGCTTCCCCACACCCCCAGGCAGCAGCCTCCTTGTTGATAGCCGCCCGCACAGAATACTACTCAGTTACTACTATAGTTACTACTAATTCTTTCTGTTTTTTTGTTTTTTAAGATTTATTTATTTATTATGTGTACAGTGTTCTGCCTGTATGTATGCCTGCAGGCCTGAAGAGGGCACCGGATCTCATTAGGGATGGTTGTGAGCCACCATGTGGTTGCTGGGAATTGAACTCAGGACCTCTGGAAGAGCAGTCAGTGCTCTGAACCTCTGAACCATCTCTCCAACCCCACAACTAACAATCTGTACAATCTCAAAACCATTATGCTGAACAACAACAACAAAAAACCCCCCAAAACAACAACAAAACAAAACAAAAACAGTCTCCTGCTGCATAAGCCCCTGAGGTGAAGTCCAGAAAAATGCAAGACTGGGACTAGAGAGATTAGTCCTTGGGGAAGGGTGCTGCTCCCCATTCTTGCCAAGGATCCGAATTCGGTTCCCAGCACCCATGTCAGGTGGTCCGAAGCCCTCTATAATTCCAGTTTCAGGGGATCCAACACTTCCCTGCCTCTGCCAGACTTACACTCATATGCACTCATATAATTAAAGATAATAGACAGATACCTTTTTTAAGAAGGAAAGGAAAACAAATGTATAGAGATCAAAAAGAGCATGAGCAGGGGACCCAAGAAAAGGGAGAGGAAGGATTTCTAGGTTGTTAAGAATGCTCTATATTATATCTTTTTCCTTAAGGAGCATTGGTTATTCGGATGTATATACCTGCCTAAAATTATCCAACCATATTCTAAAGACAAATAAAAGTTTTAAAAACCCAAGATGGCTGGCTTCTGTTTCTAAGTACAAGCTCTGTACAGGATCTCCTCTTAGAATTCTGGAAAGATTCCATGGAGTTCAAGAGAATGTGGCAAACGTCCCAGAACAGTCCGTAGAAGAGCATGTGATCTCTTTGTATTTATCTCATGCCCCAGGAACAAGCCATTCAAATACTAAATAATCATGACCCGATGGTGCTCTCTTACTTCCATAGGATGAGAAATTGGCTTAGCCTCACTGTGCGTAATCCTTGGAGAATCTGAGTGTGTGTTGGAAGAGTCTAGGGGTACAATGAAAGTTTCACACACACACAAAAATGCATTGATGTTCAGATTCCACTCTTATGAATTTACAGAGGACTATGAACAATCTTAAGAAGAACACAATTTACAGACTGGTAAGGATGCTGAAGTATATTAGCATTGAAAACATGTACAGAAGTATCCTAAACCATGGCCACACAAACAAACCTATAAAAAGCATTCAGTCAGATAAGAGCAGCTCCCTGGGTGTATGCTCTACATGGATAGAAGTATTGGGCAGAGATTTAAAGGGCAGAGGAGGCTACACAGTACCAGGTATGTTGTCTGCCTGTTCTCAGCCAGCTCTAGGTGTAGTGGAACAGAAGTGACATGTTTCAGGTGTTCCACAAGTCCTGTGACAGGCTGATTAGATATTAATCAGGACCAGAAACAGCAAAGAAGGGGAAATGCTGCCTGGATCTACAAGGGGATGGAGAAGGCAGTAAGCTGCTTGCTTATCTGCTTCCTGTAGGGGAATCAAAGCCATGGTGTGGTTGACCTTCCTGCCCCCACCTCCTCCAGCTCTACTGTCCACTCTCCCACCCATTCAGCGGGAAGGCCTGGCCTGGTTGTGTGTTGTGATATGGGAAAAATGATTGGCAGGGACCTTGGCTTTCTAGAATGTGCAATATCTATTGTTTCTGTTCTAGTGCTTCTGTGGCCTCTTCCCTTTGAGCAAGGAATGATGACATGGCAAGAAATACTTCTTTTTTTTTTCCCTTTCTTTCAGGAATCTATTCACTGTCCTATACTTCCTCCAATATTTTTAGTTCTGCAGTATTTCACTTAGACAGTGTGATTAGGTCAGGCCTGGAGACTTATGCTGTAATCCCAGCGCTCCGGAAACCAGAGCAGAAGGAAGCCTGGGCTGCATAATGAATTCTTCAGGCCGGTCTGGACTACTGAGGAAGAACCCGTCTTTAAAAACCAAATGGAATGCTGGCTATATGGCTCAGCAGGTAAAGGTTCTTGCCGGGGGAGCCTGGGTTGGACCCCAGGCTCCTCTGTAAAAGTGGAAAGTTCTCTCCACTGACTCCAGTACAGCGTTGTTCTCCAACCTCCACAGACACACACACAATGCACGTGCATGCACTAGTAAACAAAGTGTGCGTGATGCTGACAGCTTCCATCCCTGACTCGATGTGACGTCTCTCAGTCACTATATCAGCTGGAATTACGTCATCTGGAAGAGGGAGTTACCGGACACTGTTGTAAAAATCAGTACGGAGATTTTTCAGGTTGTTCGTGGTCTGTGTGATGAAAAGCATCTGGTTTCTGTTAGATCAAAGCGTTTTGCATGGTTGCCAGTTTCTGCCTCACCTGAGTGTGTGCTTTTCTTCCTGTGCTGCTGCTGCTGCTGCTGTGAACTAGAACCACGTGGGTTGTAATGGGCAAATCAGGTCCAATTAAGTCATTTGAACAGCTTAGGTGGGATCCTTATTCAACTTGGATATAAAATATAGGAGGTAAATGTATAACTTTAAAAAAAATGATTTTATTCATGTGCGTGTGCGAGTGTGTGGTGTCTTGTGTCTTGTGTCTGTGCGTGCACGCGCTCAGGCCAGAAGAGCAGAAGAGGGCGTTGTATCCTCTAAAGCTGGAGTTACAGGTGGCTGTGAGCCGCCCCACATGGGTGCGAGGATTGGAACTCACATCCTTTGGGAGAGCAAGAAGCTCTTAACCACTGAGCCATCTCATCAACACTAAAATTCACAGCTTTTCAGGAGAGGAAGCATGGCATGTGCTTTTTAATGATCAGAATTATGATGACGTGACTCATGGAATGGAAAGTCATCGAAGAATTTCAGAGATGTGCCTCAGTAGGTCTCTTGTAGGCTTCCTGCTCAACCCCAGCAGCACCCCAGGAGCTGTGAGCCCCAGTTCCGTGCCCTAACCAGAATGAATGAGTCACACCTGTTAGACTTGGTATTTGTAGGTAGGGTCCTACCGTGTATTGAAGGCTTGAAAGGCTTCTGCCTTTGCTGCTCCTAAGAGCCGGGATTACAAGATGCATCACTATGCCTGACTCCATTTGCTGCTTTTATCTGTTTATTTCTTAATTTTGAAACAGAGTCTTGTGTGTCCCAGGCCAGTTTACAACTTTTACAGCTATACAGCTGCAGATGACCAGATGACCTTGAACTTCTGATCCACACTGCCCCCTTCCCCGCTTCATCTCCCAAGTGTTAGGCTTGCAGGAGAGCGCCATCACACCTGGTTTATATGGGGCTAGCATTGAACCCCAGGCTTCCTGAATGCTAAGCAAGTGCTCTGTCAACTGAGCTGCACCCCAGGACCACTTACCATTTTTATGATTTTTATTTTTTCTTTTTGGTTTTTTTGAGACAGGGTTTCTCTGTGTAGCTTTGCGCCTTTCCTGGATCTCGCTCTGTAGATCAGGCTGGCCTCGAACTCAGAAAGATCTGCCTGCCTCTGCCTCCTGAGTGCTGGGATTAAAGGCGTGTGCCACCACCGCCCGGCCTATTTTTATGATTTTTTTAAGAATGCTAATCACTCAGGTGTCTGCACCTCTGTGACCAGCCCAGCCCCTCAAAGTGAACCATTTCCTTGGAGGTGGAGTGTCTTCACGGCTTTGTACAAATGAGAAAATATTTATTTCTAATTTCAGAGTTTCTCTTGCTCCTGTCTAGACACTTCAGATAAAAACAAATTTAGATCGCCAGTAAAGTTATGTTCTAAAATAAGAAAATATTTGTGAGAAATCACTTGTAAAAACATGAGCTATCAGACGCCTGGAGACTCCGCTCACCCCGATTCTGTGGTACCAAAAATAGAGGTTGGTTAGCTCACATGCTGTTCTGCCTCAGCAAGCTGCATGTGGCCACCTGCAGAGAGAGCCCTTGGTTTCTCTTCCTTGTCTAGATGTCAGTCAAGGCAGCTTTGAGAAAAACATAGATTGTCATACGCTTTTCTCATGTGGAAGTGAACTAGGGTATCAAAGAAGTTTCCCTAGGTTGTTCAACCTGAGAAACATTTTGTCACAGGCTCAACAAGATGGTTTGGAGGGAGAAAGTGCTGGCCATGCAAACCCAGTGCCCGGAGTTCAACACCTGGAACCCGAGTTCAACAGCTGGACTCGGTGGCATTCGTCGTCCCAGCACACCTACTCAAGATGGGAAATAGAGGCAGGAGAATTGCCCTCGGGCTTGTGGGCCAGCTCTCTGAGGAACTCGTATAGCAGCAACAAGAGACTCTGCCTTGATGGGGAAGCAGGAAAGAACTGATTCCCAAAAGCCTTCCTCTGACTTCCATGTGTGCTCCGTAGTACAGGTGCACCTGCACACACACTAATAATAATAATTTTTTTTTTAAAAAGTAAGTAATAGTTTGCAACAGTTAACTGGATATTTTTATGTCATTACCTTTTGTAGTTGGCGAGAGAGGGGGGCTATGCATAAGTCTGTGCAGGGCACATGTATGTATGCATTCACACATCTGTGTGCCTAGGCATATGAAAGCTGCAGGTCAATGCAGGGGTCTTCTCCAATTGCTTTCTACCTTATCTTTTAAGACAGGTTCTCTCACTGAACCTGGGGCTCAGTGATTCACTGAGTATACATAAGAGCAGAACACAGTGGTGCTTTCCTGTGACCCCAGTGCTGTGGGGGTTGAAGGAAGGATAGCATTGAATCACTGAGCCCCAGGTTCAGTGAGAGATCCTGTCTTAAAGGAGAAGGTGAGAAGCAATTGGAGAAGGCACCTGCATTGGCCTCTGCCTAGGACATATGAATACACACAGAGCAAATTCAAAGCGAGCTTGAACAACTGAGCGATAGTCTGTCTCAAAAATAAAAAAGACCTATAAGATGGCTCAGTGACAAGGGAGCTGGTAGCCAAGAGTCACAACTGAGTTTGAGCCCCAGGTCCTACATGGCAGGAAGAGAAAACAGTTCTGTAGGCTAGCCTCTGATTTCCACACATTGGCTGTGGCATGAGTGTGTACAGTCCCCACAGAAATAAATAATACATGTAGACCAATTTCTAAATAGTCTTATTAAATAAGAAACACAGAGCCAAAAACAGGGGTAATAGCCAAAGAGACCAGAGAAATAGTGAATAGCCACGACTAGCCTTAGCTTACCACCATGCAGTAGCTTGCCCAGAGAGAGCTTCTTCCTGCCTAACCTGCTCTTTTATTGCCTTCCTGTTCTGCCTTCTTATTGGCTATAAGCCCAGCCACATGACTTCCTTGTTACTGCCTGTCTATACAGACTTCCAGGTCTCTATAGTTGGTACTGGGATTAAAGGCTCGGGTCCTTGACCACACAGGGACTCTGCTTGCCATGTGATCGGATTAAGGGCGTGTGCTACCACGCCTGACTTCTGTTTTATGACTCCCTATGACCTCTGATCTTCAGGCAAACTTTATTTATTAACATACAAATAAAATATCACATTTCAGCACAAATAAAGTATCACCACAAATACATACATACACCTTAAAGAGTATTTTGCTTGGATAAATGTCTGTGCACCACATGTGTGCTGGTGCCTGCGAAGGCCAGAAGAGGGCATCAGATCCCCTGGAACTGGAGCTATGGATGGTTGGGAGCTGCCACTCGGGTGCTGAGAACTGAATCTGAGTCCTCTGCAGGAGCAATAAGCACTCTAGACTGCTGAGTCGTCTCAGCAGCACCTAGGTGAGAACACTAAGAATAGATAAATAAAAATAAAAGACACCTTCTGATTTTTTTTCTAGCCCAGGGAGGTGCTCCCTGTCTGTATATTCAAAGGACACAAAGAACTGGCTTACTGAAAGTCTCCCCACAGGAAATAATCCCTCTGGAAAGACCAAATAGTCTTAGTCCATCCAGGTTGTGAGTCAGTTAAAAACTGCACTTAGTAGCCAGATACCATGACACTGGCTTTTAATCTCAACACTGGGAGGCAGAGGCAGGCAGATCTCTGTGGGTTTGAGACCAGCCTGGTCTACGGTGAGTTCCAAGACAAGCAGGGCTACCTAGTGAGACCCCCGTTACAAAACAAGCACAAACAACCAAACATGTGCTTCAGATAAATGGCTGGTGAGACTGTCACGAGTGGGCTTTGTTGCTGTTGAAACTCTTCCTCATCGACACAGTTAATGGCTTTTTTTTTTTTAAAAGACAGATTCTTGTTATGTAGTCTAGGCTGGTCTCAAACTCATGATCCCCCAACCCCCACATGCATACCTACACATACCTAAATCATAAATAAACAATGGGTAGATGGATAGCGATAGGTAGATATAGAGACACATAGAGACACATAGATAGGAGCGGATGTAGTAATCGTAACAGCAGTGTCCATGTGACAGAGATCCCTGGATTTTATTGCCCCCCCCAAGACATTAAATTCACTTATTTTTTTCTTTTTATTCTTTTGAGGCATGGTTTCCTCGTAGTACAAACTCTAAACTGTCTTTTAATAAAAAACCAGGACCAGATATTGGGGTAAATGCTGAAAGATCAGAGAGACAAAGGATCAAGCCACAGCCACCACCTTTTACCTCACCAGCTCCTCAGCCTGAAAAAGCCTCCTCAGCTGAAAGGCTTCAGCCATAAAGAGGCTCCCAGCCACAAAGCCTCTAGCTGAAAGGGACACTTCTGCTGAAAAGCCTTTGGTTCCTGTCTCTTCATACCTTATAAACCTTTCTCTGCCCAGTTACCACTTCCTGGGATTAAAGGCATCTGTGGTTCCCAGTACTGGGATTAAAGTTATGTGCCACCACTGCTTGGCTGTTTCCTCTCCTAGACTGAGTCACCTCATGTAGTCCAGGGTGGCTTTGAACTCACAGAGATCCAGACGGATCTCTGCCTCCCAAGTGTTAGGATTAAAGATGTGTGCCACCACTGCCTGGCCTCTGTGTTTAACCTAGTGGCTTGTTCTGTTCTCTGATCTTGAGGTAAATTTTACTAGGGTACACATTATATCACCACATTTCCTTATGTATCTCAGACTGGGCTTGAACTAATGATCATTCAACCTCAGCCTTCCAGATTCTGGTGCTGGAATTATTGAACCATGTGCCACCATATCATATCAATTAAAAATTATCTATGCAATGAACAAAAATGTCTTAAGGTTTCAAGTGTAACTTTAAAAATACACATTTTTTTTTGTTTGTGGTGTGTGTGTGTGTGTGTTGTGTGTGTGTGTGTGTGTGTGTGTGTGTTTGTATATGCACGTAGGTGCCCTTGAAGGCCAAAAGAGGGCATTTGACTCGTTGGAGCTGGAGTTATATGCAGATGTGAGCTGTCTGCTGTGGACTTTAGGAAGTGTCTCCAGGTTCTCTGTGAGAGCAGCAAGCGCTCTTCACTGCTGAGTCGCAGCATAAGATCAGTTTTCAGGGACATTTCCTTTCCTCATAATGTGGTAGAAGCAGAGAGGGAGAAAGAGCGGAGTAAAGAGAGGGCGAGAGAGTAGTAGACAGACTTTTTAAAAACCTTTTGTGATTTTGTAGTTCTCAAATTTCCTTCTCAGAAACAGTTCTTTCTACGCAATTTTTGTCTAGCAAACATAATAAACCGATAGGGAATATGGAAGAATTTAATACATATTAAAGAAAAAAATAGCTACAGAAATGGCTTTCATTTGACCATCCTGCTATACAGTTGGGTGTGGTTGTTCAAACCTGTTCTCTTGTCAATCTGGAAGCTGAGGCAGGAGTACCACCACCAGTGAGAGATAAGGCAGAATTTTATAGTGTATTCCAAACCAGCTTGGTCTACAGAATGAGGCTTTCTATCAAAAAATTCAAAACCCAAAGCAAAACAAAAAGCCACTATGTGATCAAATATTGTGATGTGTTCCGTGGAGGGGGTGGTTTTCAGGCCACCACAACTGCTTTTGGTCACATTGAGAATGAGTCCTGGGACCATGGCTGGAGTTCCTTGTGCTTTGTGGAAGGCTGACTCACCGAACTGTGTGTGTTGTTATCACAGTAAGTTTACATTAGACTTTACGACTCACTATCAATTAAGAATGGACTGCTGGGGAATTCATATCTGGAGCTAAGTCAATCATAATAATGTTTTGTTTTTGTTTTAAGTTCTTTTCTTCCATGCAGCTTTTATTCAAATCTACCTACAGGAAGAAGAAGACTTGCCATATAAAGGAAATTTCCTACATCAGGGGTCACTATAGTTTCTCTGTGTTCTAAGCTACTCACATTTGTTATATCTGACTGTATGGATTCTTCTGGAATTTGGAGGAAATCCATGGCATTCACTCTTATTACAGAGGCTATAATACCATCCTAGATAAAATAAACAAACTTGGTAAGCATGGTTTCTCCTCTCCCAATTCCTTTTTTGGTAAAGCACAAATTGAGGGTGTATCTCTGGTTCCCATATTTTGGAGGCAGCAGGGTGTCCAATGGACTTGTGGCCGTCCCTTGGAGTAATCTCTCAGATCAAGGTCATTCACATTCCAGGGCTCTCAGTAGGCACCATTGACAGCCCAAGGCAGAGTTTTGCTTTCCACTTGTGAGAGAATGAAGAGGCCCTGCCAAGGTTCAGGAGCAGAAACAAAGCTTAAGCCCCTTAATGTGATGAACTAATATGAACGTGTGAGCACACAAGCTTTTTCCCACAGAAGTCCCCAATGCAGGGGCCTGGCATGCAGGCTGACAACCTATGTCCATCAGGCATCAGAGACAGGGAGAAAGAACAAGAATTCTGAAAGGAGCCAAGTTACCAACTTTAGGGAAAATAAGAATCTATTCTGATTAGCTTTGTTAAGACAGGAGTCTCTATGGTTATATTTCTTATGGAACGATATATCGTCACTGAAGAGAATTGAAATAGAAAACATGTACTCTAGCCAGGCTCTGTCTACCTTCTGCTTTAAGTAGGCTGAACTATTCCCCTAGACTGTGAAAATGGATTCCAGAGATTTTTTGGTTAATTAACACACCTTAGAAAAGGGCATTTATAGAACACACAGGACACAGGAAGAACTGAAAGGCAATGGTGGAATTGAACAAGGCCTCTGGCATGCCCTGATTCCTTCTGGAATGCACTGGCCTCCCAGACAGTGTGAGGCCACTGTTGTTTTGTCCCAACGTCCCTAAGGGCAGAACAGACAGATCAGCTTCCTGAATAAACCTGCAGGCCCTTGCAACCAGTGGAAGAACCTTCAGGAGGTTCCTTAATCTGTTTAGATGCGACTTTTCTCTGCTTATTTATCTAGTATAACAGGATTTGGAGCAGCGGTTCTCAACCTGGGTTCACAACCCCCCTGGGGGTCAGATGAACCTTTCCCAGGGGTTGCATATCAGATATCCCGCACATTTACGATATCAGATATTGATTCACAAAAGTAGTAAAAATTACAGTTATAAAGTAGCAACAAAAAGAATGTATGGTTGGTGGTCACCACAACATGAGGAACTGTATTAAAGGGTCGAAGCATTAGGAAGGTTGAGAGCCACTGATTTGTAGTTTCATTTGGACCTAACAATTCTGAACCACAGCTACCTTCAAATACCTCTTAGAACCAGGCAGAGAACTCACTGGAATGATGCGGGGAGCAATGAATTTGAGAATAAATGCCTAGCCCAGTGGAGAAATCTGTTATACACCTCCACCTCTTATCCCCCCAAGCCAGGCCTTTGTGGTCAGTGAAGAATGTAAATCCAATATTTCTAGGTATGTCAAAGGGAGCTGGAGTTTGGTGCGTTATATTCAGATTTTTGTTTATCTTGTATTTTGTTTATGTGCTTGGATTTTTGAGATAGGGTCTCATATAAAATAGCCTGGTTTCAAACTCAAAATATAGCCAAGGATGAACTTGAACTCATGGTCCTCCTGAATGAAGTGTCATGAACAGTAGCCAGGAAGGTCCACAGGGATCCTATTTTGCCATCAATAGAAATTGATGCAGCTGAATGAGCTCTCAGACCTGATTTATCCACCCAGGATTCCACTCTGGGTACCAAGTCAGTCCCACATAGGAATAGGTTTTTTCCTAGAGTGTAACAAGCGTGGTGGGTTGGGAAAACAGACTAGCTCAGGTTCTGGGGCTCTGTGGATGAGGATTCTTTTTGGCAGGTTTATACAGTCATCAGAGGCTACTGCATATCCCCATAGGGTGCTCCAGTGCCTAGATTTCCACTGGGTGGTGGTAACGGGCACATTAAAAAGCAGTCCTTCTCCCTCTTGAAAAGATGCTGTCCTAATGTAGTAGCATGATGGAAAAACAACACAGGTGAAGGCATGATGCATGTGATACACTTTCCAAGTGGGAATCCCCCTCCCACATTCCTTTTTAAAATTTCTTTAAAAGCTTAGAAAATATGTTGGCAAAGTTTTCATAGTGCCGGAGGGTACTACATAGGCTGGTGGAGAAGAAAGGTCATCAGTGATCTTGACTGAGATGTGGGCCCTGTGTGTTACAGTACTTACCGTACAGGTAAGATGTGCCCACTTGCAATAGTGGGCTGACTGTTACGGGGCTAGCCACATACTTTCTGAATGGATATAAGTCCTATTCTCTAGCAGAGAGATCACGCCTTGCACTGACAATTTGTTCAAAAGCTTCACGGACATGCCAAATGGCCTTCTAAATATTTATGTTCATACCTAGGTCAGTGCAGCTCTCAGACTTGCTAAGAGACCCCTTTGTTTGCAGTGGACAGTGGCTAATGTCAAGACTCATAGCTGGTCAACGTGCTGTATGCTCAGCTCGGAAATGGGACATCTTTATCAACCTTTCTTCCCTCCCCACAGTGGTCAGTGGCCGTCATGGGAAGAGGGCATGAAGAAGTGCTGGAGGAATGGGTGGGGAGGAGTGTTGTGAAATGCTGTCTTCTGGACACGACATAGCCATTGCACTCAAGAACCCACAGCAGCTGTGGTTAACATGCACAAGACCTGTACAAGCTCAATAGGCCATCACAGGTCGGGAGGGGCTTGGGAGACTCCACCCCTCCACCAGGAGCTATTGCCAGTTAATGGTTGTTGGTGGGGGATGAGGGTGAGGGTGGGGAGGAGTCCTTGTCTTCAGAGGAACAGCTACTGGTTATTTGCCCATGCTCCAGTAAAGAATCCCCACACCAACGCTGATCCAAGTGGCCCTAATTAAACCCAGGAACTCCCTCCTCCCATCCCACAAGACTTGAAAGTAGGAGAGAAACTTGTATGGAAAAAGGGTTCAGCATGAGTGGGAGGAGGAACGGGAGCTGGTAATGGGTGAGTATGATCAAAATACATCACATGCATGTAAAAAATTCTAAAAACTATTTAAAGGAAGCATGCCATCGGGTCTGATTTTCCCATTCCAACTAGCTACATACCGTGCTCCTGTGGAGGGCATGTTACTGTCTGTTTCCTGAGCATGCACAGTCAGGGACTAAAGAGGTTAAATAACTTCCCCTTAGAAACAAGACCAAGATGACCAGTGAAGCTGAGGGCTTGACTTTTTCTTCCATGAGGAAGTTGGAAATTTTTCCTTGTCTTGGACTCACAGAATGTTGATGTTAGAAGGGACCTCAGAGATCTACATATCCAGTCGTCTCGTTGTAGAGATAAGCAGCTTTCACTAGCTTAAACTCTTCCTCTTTCCCTGCACAACTTTGCAACCAGTCATATTAACAAAAGCAGTGATCAAAAATGAACTGTTTTGTTTGTGTTGTGGACGACACTTCCGTTATCACGCTTCTGGCCGGACTGCTCAGATTCAGCCAGATTTTCCTTGGAACCTTGGGGCCCATGGCATGCAAGTCTTGGGACTGACAATGATTCTGCCCTGGCTGCAGTGTGACTGAGTTTAGAGAGAGCAGGAGATCAAAGATGAGGGGTGTGGTGGGCACTGCTGTAGATGAGCAGATGGTGGTTTCTGACCCAGCATCTCACCAGAGGCTGGAAGAGAAGGCTGTAATTTGAATAGATGGAGAAGTCTTGTGGCTTCTGACATCACTGGAAATCTAAGAAGGGACTTATTTTTATGCAATTTGGCCCATTTTGTTTTCTTAAGCCTTGATTGCACAAAGTTCTTTTGACCTTAAAAAGTGCTTATTTCAGTTAAAGTACTGATTAGGGTTATGACTTCCCTTTTCCAGAGTCCCCCTCCCCTTTCCGGAATTGCATTTTGATTCTCCACAGAGTTCTTTCTATGGCTCCTGTGACTTCTTTCTATCCAGGCAATTATTGGCATTTGAATCTAGATATACAGTAAGTATAGCATCAATGTTGCCTTCCTAGTAAGATCAGGGCAGCAGGAAGGGTCTTTCTTTTTTCTCTTTGTTTGAGGCAGACCTTGAACCAGCACTAGGTAGTTCAGGCTATCCTGAAGCTCATAGCAATTCTGCCCCAGCTTTGCAAATGCTCCAATTGTACTACACCTAGCAGGGAACACTATCGTCTTTTGTTTTTCCTTTATATATATATACTTTCCATATATATATACACACACATATATATGTATATATATGTGATATAGATATCATATATATGACATTTTGTACACGGGTGCATGTGTGTGTGTGTGTGTGTGTGTGTGTGTGTGTGTGTGTGTGTGTGTATTAGGAATTTGGTTACCACAGAAATCATAAAACTTTTTTCTGTAAAATAAAGTGAAAGACAGAAATATTATTAGAGTTTCTTCCATATGAAGATTTTATCTACTTAAGAGAAAAATACATAAAACCAGCAAGAAATCACAAAGGACCATCTTTTTCTGAATCTTGTTTTTGAGTCTTGAAAGCCTATTTAAATTTGAAAGCCTATTTTTGAATCCTGTTTCCAGCATACGCTTACTAAATGTGGCCCAGGAGAAATTATTAAACCTTTCTAAATTCATGTCTTCCTTCCTTTCTTTCTTAAGATTTATTTTTATTTTTGTAATCAGTACCTGTGTGTGTGTCTGTGTGGCTGGTACATGCACAGTACAGTTGCCTTTAGAGGTCAGGGGAGACTGCCTGGTCCCATGGGATTACAGGTAGTTGTAGGCTGTGCAACGTGGATGTTGTCAATTGAACTCGAATCCTCTGAAGAGCAGCAAGCACTCTTGCCAACTAACCCACCTCTCCGGCCTCTCCCTTCCTTCCTGCTTTCCTTTCTTCCTCAATATTTTTGTTGATATTTATTTGTTTGTAAGTGTGTATGTGCTCCATGGCGTACATGTGGGGCTGGAGGACTGGGACCCGCAGGAGCTGGTTCTCTCCACAATGTGGGTCATCAGCTTGGATGCAAGCGTGCTTACTTACCCACTGAGCCATCTCACTGCACGCCGCCCCATCACCCCTTTTTGGAGACAGAGTCTTACGCAGCTCAAGCTGACTTTGAACTCTCCGTGTAGCTATGTGTCTCAGTTAGGGTTTCTATTGTTGTAAAAAGTCACTATGGCCGTGGCAGCTTTTATAAAGAAAAACATTTAATGGGATGACTTACAGTTTCAGATGTTTAGTCCAGTATCATTATGGTGGGACATGACAGAACATACGCAGACGTGGTGCTGGAACGAAGAGTCCTACATCTTGATCGGCAGGCAACAGGAAGTGGTCTGAGACACTGAGTGTGGCTTGAGCATATATGAGGCTTCACAGCCCACCTCTACAATGGCACACTTCCTCCAAGGTCATTTCTACTCCAACAAAGCTACACCTCCTAATAGTATGAGCTTTTGGGGGCCAACATTCAAACCACATTATGCATGACTTTGAACTTCTGATCCTCCTGCTTTTGCCTCCTAAGTGCTAGGATTATAGGCATGAACCACCACATGTAATTTTATGTGGTGCTGGAGATCAAATCCAGGGTTTTGTGTGTGCTAGGCAAGCACTCTACTAACTGTGCTATATCCCCTGCCCTGCATCCATGTTCTTATCTATAAACTAGTGGTAAGGGTACCAACTTCAAAGGCTATTAAAAGAATCAAATAGGATCATGCTTTTCAATGTCTGAAACAAGACCGAGGCTGAAATGCTCATCACTCATTCTTTTCCCTTATGTTTATAGGATATTTACTATTCTGCACACAGTCATGAAGAAAATAGACTAAACCCTTGCCACAACCATTTCCTTGTCTCCTCCTCTCCTTCCTCAGATGAGCAGCACTAAAGCCAGACCACATAGGAAGACTATTCTTGGTCTTTCAAAGAGCTCATTCCTTTGGAGGTTCTGCCAGTCAACAATGACGTTTTGTGCTTAGACTGTCTTTTTCATGAAAGCCGAGGGTTGGGACTGCAACTTTTATCTATGTTACAATTTGGAGGTGCAAAAATATGAATGTTATTTAGTCTAAAGTATTCTGGATTCCCTCCCAAGCCCTTCCTTCCCGTTTAGGGGTGGAGGGAAATACTATGATGTAAACAGCCTGGTTAGACTCATCCTTTGTGGTGGTGCAGGCCTATAATCCCAGAGCCCTGGAAGCTAAGACAGGAGGAATTGTGAGTTCTGGACTAGCTTTGGTTACATATAAAAAACTGCCTGAAAAAACAAACAAACAAAAACCCAACATAAAATACAATCCAGCTGAGGGATACAGGTCAGTGACCAAAGCCATGATTAGCAAGGAAAGAGGCCCTGGGTTCAATCTTCAGCACACAATAAAAAGAAACGCTGCCCTATCCAGGAACTGCTGATGTAATCTCCTGGAGAAAAGGTTCCTCTGCCACCCTTTTCCCTCCAAGAGCCTAGAGCACGGGGAAAGGGTTGTGCTTTATGCAAAGCTCTGGTGGGAAGGAGAGGTTGAAGTCCTTAGGCTGTGCCCTGCCTGCCTGGGCTGGTGGCCCTTGTCTACTTGCTGCTACTTGCCCTGCAGGCGTTTGTGGCTTCTTTTGTGTAAATGTGACTTGGGTTCCCTGGCTGGGTTTGGTCAAAATCCAGCAACTGGGCCCTGGCTGACACAGCCTCCTTCCTGTCTTCCCTGGGCTGGAGATATCAGAAGTCTGGCTGGCTTCTGAGGCACCACAGCCATCCCTGCCTCTGATAATTCGTGCCTTCGAGGATTGCTCCTTTCTTATCCTCTGATGTTTTGCTTTGTGTTAAGGACAAGGAAGCAAGCTAAGTTTATTGAGAGGTAAAGAGACAGTTCCCTATAACCAGGAGGAGTTTCTCAGTCCCTAGTTTGTAAAGGAGCCTGTTGCATACTGGGCCACTCCTGTTCAGTGTCTTCAGGGAGATTTTTCTAGTTGTAACTGCTGTTGTGCCTTCGAAGTAAAGCTTTCCTTACCTGGGCCAACCTTAGAAGGGCTAGGGAGGGACCATTAGTCAGCCTTCACCATTTGTGTCTGTGGTGGTTTGAAAGAAAATGGCCCCCAAAGGGAGCGGCACCATCAGGAGGTGCGGTCTCATTGGAGGAAGTGTGTCACTGTGGGGGCGGGCTCTGAGGTCTCTTTTCTCAAGGTTCACTCAATGTGACAGTCAGTCGACTTCCTATTGCCTGCAAAATGTAGGATTCTCAGCTTCATCACTACATCTGCCTGCAGGCCGCCATGCTCTCTGCAAGGATGACAGTGGACTGAACCTCTGAAACTGTAAGCCAGCCACCTCAATTAAATGTTTTATTTATAAGAGTTTCCGTGGCCATGGTGTCTCTTCACAGCAATAAAAAACCCTAAGACAGTGTCTCATTCACAATAACAATCCCCCCAACAATTATTTTATTAACAAAGGCAAGTTTAGTCTGCCTCAGCTCATTTCCCTCTTTTCCTTCCCTTTTCTTCCCTTGTGCGTGTATCTGTGAGCTTTGCTTGGTTGTTTTTGAGACATGATCTTACTATATAGCCCAGGCTAGCCTCAAACTAACCATCCCACAAAGGGCAAGCTTTTGCATCTTCTCTTCTTACAGGTTCCACCTGGCTAAATCTTAGTGACAAGCAGGTGGCCTCCCACCCACACATATTCCTGGAGTAGAACCCTGTGATCTGAAGTCTCTAAGACCAGTTGTTGTTAAAAGCACCAATGTCCCACAGAGATGCTCACCAAATTCCTTTATCTAGTGTGTGTGAAACCTGGCTTTTAGAAAGTCTGAAGGCTCACATTGCTTGCCTCCTGTTCTTCTGGAGTCAATTCAAGTCTTCCTCCGGGCAAATTGTTGCCTAAGGCAGACTACTGCAAAGAATCCAAGAAGCAAAAGGAATAATGCATTTTAAAACTTAACTTTTAGCCCCTGTTGCAAACTGTGGCTGTGGGCTTCTAGAAACCTGCTGCTCAAGGGCTTTAAATGACTGGACTGTATATAGACATTGGTGGTCTTCAAAACTTCTCTAGCTGTGCAGTGATATGGAATTGGTGATGGGGTACATGACGTAAGGTCATCCCTTTGCTTATTGGGTTGGTGGAGTTCATGATCTGCAATACATTTTGAAAAGCTTCCTACCTGACACTCAGGAGAATGGTAGGTCAGAAGTGGGCTAAAGACAGCTCAAGATAATTTGATACTGGGTCTGCAACATTTTGTTTATTGAGAAGTTCTACCCCGCCTTGTAGAATCTTTAATACAGGTACAGGTTTGTTTGTTTTTTTTAAACTTGGGTTCACACTAAAATTCAAAATGGAAGCTGGGTGTGGTGGTGCACGTCTTTAATCCCAGCACTCAGGAAGCAGAGGCAAGTAGACATCTGTGAATTCCAGGCCAGCCTGGCCTACAGAGCAAGTTCTGGGACAGCCAGGGCTGTTGCACAGACAAATCTTGTCTTAAAACAACAGCAACAACAAAAATAAATAGATAAATAAATAGATGAATGAATGAATAAATAAATAAATAAATAAATAGATGAATGAATGAATGAATGAATGAATGAATAAATAATGGAGTTATTTGTGCTAAAGTCCCATTAAGTAGAAAACTAAGCTGTTAGAGCTTTGGAAAACTAGGATTATTTGGTTTTAATTGACCCGACAGTGAAGTTCCCCTTACACAAAAGAAATAAGCTTACCTACTCCATTGTTCCAACTTTGAAACACTCACTCCATTTGATGGGATGAACTCCTTTCATTTCAGAATTAAATTAATTTCAGAATTAAAAATAAAGTCATCTAAGATTTTTAAAAATATTTGTTTTTACTATTTTTAATTATGTGTCAGTGTGTATGTCTGTGTGTGGGTATGTACACATGAGTGCTGGTGTCTGTGTAGACCAGGGACATCAGATCCCTGGAGCTAGAGTTAGAGATAACACTTGTGAACTGTCTCACGTAGGTGCTAGGAACCAAACTTTTGTCTTCTGCCAGAGCAGCAAGTGCTTTTAACCACTGAGTATCTCTTTGGATCCCCACTTCATATTCTGGAACCAAGTTTAGGGCTATAGTTCAGTATGCTGAGTGCTTGCTTAGCATGTGAGAAGTCTTGGTTTTGATCTACAAAGTGCTGCAAATTGCCAGCCACTGAGGAGGTGAAGGCAGGAAGGTCAGAGTTCACAGTCATCTTCTGAGAGCAAAGGCCAAACTAACCCACATGAGGCCCCGTCTCATAAAAACAAACAAATTAAAAAAAAAAAAGCTAAGTTGTAACATTTTCTTTTGACAGCCCCTAGAGTAACAGACACACATACATGTGTGCTTATATACATAAAAACACTCCACATCCCTGTCTTGCTGTTTGTTCTTCTAACACTTTTATTGTTGTTTGTTTGTTTGTTTGTTTGAGAAAGAATCTCATAGCCCATGTTGACCCTGAGGTCACTGGGTAGTTAAGGATGACCTTGAACTCCTGCTCCCACTTCTACCTGTTTTGTTTACATGTTTGTTTACACTGTGAAGATGTGTCTTTGCCAAGGTCCTTTCTGATTGGTTTAATAAAGAGCTGAATGGTCAACAGCTAGGCAGGAAGAGGTTAGGTGGGACTTCCAGGCAGAAAGGAACTCAGGAGATGAATCTAGGAACTCATGATATGCCAGTGAGATGTGGAACAAGTTGGACAAACAGAATGGAAGAGAGGTAAAAAGCCACGTGGTAGAATGTAGAAGTTTTAAGAGCAGTTGGGAATGAGCCTAAGCTAAGGCCAAGCTTTCATAATTAATAAGAAGTCTCCATGTCATTATTTGGGGGCTGGTGATCCAAAGATAGTCCAACAAGAAAGCTTGCTACATCTATTCCTAAGTGCTGGAATTACAGTCATATGCCACCATATCTAGCTTCCTTTAGTCCTCCCCGACGGGACTTTCTCTTTGACTGTTTGTGTATCTGTCAGTGTTGAATCCTTTATATGATCTTTACTACAGAAATCTTAGGGACATCACTTAAAGACCAGAGATGAAGAAATCCCTTTTATATTGGCCCTCTCACTTTATCCTTGGAATCTTGTTGGGGTCCAGCTCTGACCTGCTGAATAGTCCTTGAAGGGGGTAGTGAGGAATTGAGAAATGCTAGCTAGGAAAAAATATGGACATAAATGAAGAAAAAAATAGAGATACAGAATAGCTTCAGGGCATGGGTAGGGGGGTGGGGAGGTGGGGGGGGGCGCCTGGGTCAACACCGAGTTGCCTTGAGTTTATTCCTAATGGGCTATTTATACACTAGCAAGGGGAGAGGCAAAAGACCTCCCCCTTTCAAGATCCAAGTACAAACAAGTGTAGACCCTTTCCTAATTCTCTAAACACCTGGTAACCATCCTTATGGCAAAGCATCTTGTAATTAGGCCTTGAAGCCTAATTATACCTGACCATGCCTTTGGCCAAAACATCCTATTACATGGCCTTGGAGAGCAACACAAACTCTGACTCTCGGACCTTGAGTCAAAATGGAAACAAACCACAAACTGGAATCTTTGTGGACTCCTACAGAATCTCAGCTGTATGGAGGAAGAAAGTGAGGATTAAAAAGTTTAATGTGAGCTGGGCAGTGGTGATGCACGCTTTAGTCCCAGCACTTGGGAGGCAGAAGCAGGCTGATCTCTGAGTTGGAGGTCAGCCTGGTCTGCAGAATGAGTTCCAGGACAGCCAGGGCCACACAGAGAAACCCTGTCTCTAAAAAAAAAAAAAAAAAAATTTTTAAATGAGTTCGAATTTCCAATCTAGTCATCGCCACAGTGGGTACAGAAATTCTGTCTTCATTGACTTCAAAGCCAATGTCATGAACAACATGGATTTGCAGGAAGATTTTAGGTGAATTGAACTATGCCATACTAACTCCAAATTCAAAACTTACAGTTTTCTGACTGATTTTGAAACCATGACTTGTTTTTGTTTTTGAACCTATTGTGTTGAATGGAAGAATGGGGAACTCTGTTGGTGAGGGCCAGTCTTTGATGCCGCTCTCTTAGAAGCGCTGACTCACTGTCTGCTGACTGCCTTTTTGATCTCCGTGTTGGTAAAGAGGGAATTGCAAGTCAGGAAATGGGAAGACTCATCTCAGCTGCACACAGAAACCAGAAAAGCCCACTAACAGCAGAAGTCTCCGCAGTATTTTAGTCCCAGCTATCTTCCTGGACTGATTTAACACTTCCTCTTCTACTCTTCAGTTTTGTTTCTTGCAGAACTAATTTTCCCCTTTTCCTTTAGGCTATCTTTTTCTTTAAAGCTATAGTTCTGTTTTCCTTTTTTTTTTTTAACAATTATTTTATTTTATTTCTTGCATCAATCATTTATATATACCACATCAAGGTTTATACTTCTCTTATTTCATTTTTAATTTTTGAAATTAAAATACAACTCCATAGTTTTTCCCTTTTGCTTTCTCCCCGCCAACCTCTCCCATGGACTGCCCCCACCTTCTCAAATTCATGGCCTCTGGCCTCTTTTTCTTTAATTGTTGTTTTTAATATAGATGTGTACATTTCTATATGTATATACATATGTGTATATATTCCTAAATACTTAAAAATAAAAGATAATATGCTCAGTCTCTATCGTGTAAGTGTATGATTGCAGGGCTGACCACTTTTCATTTAAAGACAAGGCCTTACTATGTATGCTGTGCTAGCTGACCTCAGGCAGCTTCCCACATGACAAGATTATGCAATCCAGGTCACTTGGCTATTCAACCGCATTCTGACTTAACAGTCACATAAAGGTATAGGACAGCGTGTGCCTTTCTGCGCTGAGAATAACAGTGATTATGGGGAAATTAAACTAGAGGACGGACCACTCATCTGTGCAAATTTTGTAATTCGAACTCTCAAAATCTGGGAATGACTTGAAATACTGAAAGATGCTGAACTTCAGAAGGATAAAGCCTATGGTAAGTTTAGAACTTTCCCTTGCAAAAATAATAAAGGAAAGTCAGTTGATGGATGGAGTGACCAGGAGGAGTCGGGCTCTACAGGAGTAAAAGAAAGAAGTGTGTAAGCAATAGGAAGTAGAAGAAACGAGACAAAGGAAATTTAGAGAGTGGCCATCACACATACAAAAGATGCCCAGGTTTTGTTATATTCCCGCAGTTGCCTGCAAGTATGAAACGTATCATCTTAAGAAAGATTGGGAGCGAATCGATTTGAGGGTATTAGCGGAATTCCCTTGCTCACCTAGTTGAGTGTGAGCTGCCTCTGGCCTTCATCTTGGCTGCGCGTTGGGATTGCAGTCAGGCACCACACCCAGCTTTGTTGTTGCTGCTGTTGTTATTTTTAATCTCTGAGGTTTTACCAAAAGTTCATCAGTGGGCTAAGGAGAGAACTGGATTGCACTCTAGCTCCTCCTTTGGAGTGCATGGGCACGCATCCTCGTGGTTATGTGTGGGCCTATCTTTGGGAATTAGTGAGGGGACGGATTCTTTAAAATCTAGAGGTATGTTGACAGCAATTAAGTGGATATTACAAAAGAGCTAAGAGAAAGGATTTGAATGTACCCAGCACAAAGAAATGATACAAGTTCAAGGTGATGGATAGGTCAGCTACCTGTCCTGATCTGGCCCTAGCACATTACATGTATGGATTGAAATAATACTTCAGGTGGTGGTTTGAATGGGAAATGTACCCCCTAGGCTTAGATATTAGGAACCTTGGTCCCCATCTGATGGTGCAGTTTTCAGGAGGTTATGGGACTTTTAGGACTTGGAGCTTTCCCGTAGGGAAATGTCACTGGGGGTGGGATTGTTCAGGCTCTTTGCTCCACGCTTGCTGTTGGAGATGAACCCTCAGGTTCCTGCTGCCATGCCTGCCTGCCGGAAACATGAGCCCACAAACAAGAAATATCACTACGTGCCAACTAAACAAACACTTTAAAGAGAATGCAAGTTATTGCTGTGAGCCACTTCTCAGCATTCTCTCCAATGAAAACGGACATTTCTGTCAGGTTGAAATGATGATTCGGGGTGGCTCTGGATTAGTGAGGAAGAATAAGAGGAGGATTCAAAGTAGCAAATGAACCACACTGAAGTGCTGGTCAGCTCTCCAGCTCACCAGGACACACCCAGCCCTGGCTTCCTGGCCTGGTTTTTCTTTAAGAGAATGCAGGGAGGATTCTTTTAAGGCTCCCAAGTGTCATAACAAAGGAAGACCTGCTCCAGTTCCTGTTTCAGGGGAAGGAGGGTCGATCTTCTGTTTGGAAGAGGCCCAGGTTAGTTCCTTGAATTTTTCTGTTATTTTGAGAGCTTGTTTTTTTGTTTTTTCACCCTCAATTTCTGTGACTTTCAGGAAGTATCACAAAGGTATCACAGACTCCTTGAAGACACGTCTAGTCCATTTTAATCTTTGTGTGACGGTGCCAACAATGTCTATTCTTTTTTTTTTTTTTTAATCTGAGACAGGATCTTGGGTCAATGGCCTTCAACTCCACATATAACAGGGATGAACTTGAACTGATCCCCCTATTTTTACCTCCCAAGAACTAGGATTACAGGCATCCACCACCTCTTGGGCATGTCAGTTTACATAGGCAATATATATTAAATTGTTAAATATATATTAAATTGATAAATGATTTACCTTCTGGTCCCTCAAGTGCATCATGGGTAGTGATCCTGAAGCAAGTCTTTGGCAAGTCCTAATATCACAGATCTTTGCTGATAACTCTTAAGATCTGCTAAGCCTTGGGCTAGAGAGATGGTTCAGCAGTTAAGAGAACTTGCTGCTGTTCCAGAGGACTGGAGTGCAGTTTTTAGTACGCACATGTTAGCTCACAAGCATCTGTAACTCCAGTTACAGCCTGCCTCAGTGGCGTCTGGCCGCAGTTACGTCATCACCTTTGGCCAGGTGCCTTTCCACCGTCATCTCTATGACATGCACACTCCTTAAAAGTGTCCATCAGCCACAGTCCCCTCTCTTGCCTCACTTCTCCTCTTGCTTTCTTGTCTGTCTGTCTGTCTGTCTGCCTCTCTCAAGTCCCCACTCCAAGATGACCTTTGGCTCTTTCACCCTCCTCCTCCTCCTTCCCACAATCAACCTCTATCACTGACTCTGCTGCCAATGGGGTGTTCTCTTAGTGGCACATCTTGGCCGGGCCTTCCAAAGGTACCCCCTTTCCATCTTTTATCCTTTCACTGAAACCTTCTTCTGACCTCTGCAGGCACTATACACATGTGGTGCACAGACATATATGTAGGCAAAATACCCATACACATAAAGTAAAAATTAGTAAACCCAAAACAAAAGATCTACTAAGCATTGAGCAGAAAAGTTTGATATCTGAGCACACCTGCTTCTAATAGATTCCCTAACTATTCCGTTTTGTCTTCTTTGGGAGAAATGTCAGAATTACCTAGGGCAGGGGTGGGGGAGACCTGCTCCCTCTTATTCCTCCAGGGTACTCTTGAAGAGGGAGATGTGAGAAATATGTAGATAGAAGTATAGAGGAGAGAGACAGTTAGAAACACAGGATAGCTCGGGATGGCCTAGTCAAAACCCAATAGCCCCTTCTGCCTCTACTAAAGGGCTATTCATGGAAATGCCAAGGGGTGGAGCAAAAGACCTCCCCCCAGCACAGCCAAGTGCAGACCATTCCAATCACCTGGTGACTATGCATGTGGTCAAAGCCATCCCCTGATGCAGCCCTGCTGTGTAAAGCAAGCTCAGATCTCACTAGGAAGTTTTTTTGGGCTCCCACACAGGGGCATGGATGGAAAATGGAAAAGAAAAGAAAAGAAAAGAAAAGGTATCAAGAAAGCAATCAACATACTTGTTGATATTTGTAGTCAAAGAAGTGGTCACCAATTGACTTGGAAAAGGGCACAAATTCTCTTTTTTCATTGTGATTAAGGCTCAGCTTTCACTGTTCAGCTACTCACCCGGCCTCATCCTGTTCCAACGATAAGTCTGTGGACTGGAGTTGAGGAACACCAATTAACTCACAGTGGTAATCAGATCCAAATAACTTTAGAGGAATTCACTCATCAGAATCAAGTAGGAGCATTACACTTGAAAACCGAGAAGAAATGACAATAATTTAGCCTATGACTGACATTTCCAGTTCACTCTTTTTTCTTCCTTTCAAATTCAAATTGGGGGTGGGGGTGGGCCCTCATTCAAAGCAGTTAAGCTTTAAGGGAACGGCTTTTTATGAAAAAAATGAAATTTAGTGAAACAAGTTTAGAATTATAAAGAGTATTTTTTCAGTTAAATAACAAGTAACATTTGTTTAGGGGAATATTCCCTTGGCAACTCTGGCAAAATGTCCCAGCAGGAGAGCCAGCTGGTAGAGTGGTCAGAAGCCTTAGAGTAGCAGTAAAGCATTCAGTGGTTCTCTTGCCTTTTGGTAGGACTGGGATCACACTTCCTAAAGAGTGGGTGCCAACCCCTTTCCTTGAGTTGTGGTCTTCAAAGGAAGTGAAGATGAGATGCCAACATGCAGAGAATCTCCAGCTTCAACAGAGAATAATCAAGGTAGCATGGTGTTGTGTGTCTGCAATCTCAGGACTCAGGAGGCTGAGGCAGGAGGATTTTAAGTTTGAGGCCAGCTAGGACTACACAGTGAGACCTTGTTTCAAAAGTAAACAACAATGTCAAAAAACCCAAAATAAATGAAAACAAATGTGTGTGTGTGTGTGTGTGTGTGTGTGTGTGTGTGTGTGTGAGAGAGAGAGAGAGAGAGAGAGAGAGAGAGAGAGAGAGAGAGAGAGAGAGAGAGAGAGATCAGAATCATAGTATCCATTTTGACATGGTCATAGTATCCATTTTGACATGTCTGTCTTCCTCAGCAGGCGTAACCATCCTATGGCTCAGGAAGCAGGTTCACTTAATTTGGAGGCTACATTTATAGAAGACAAAGGGTAGATTTTTAAAAGATGTCCGTTGTTTGGTTGCCAGAGTAACCATTCCTGACTTGGACAGGGCAGCCATGTGATGTGAAAACTGACTGGGTTCCTATGAGCACACTTTCGGTATCTTTCTCCTACTGAGTAAGAGAAAAGGGTGAGGGGCTGGAGAGGTGGCTCAGTGGTTTAGAGCACTTGCTGCTCTTCCAGAGGACCTGGGTTTGATGCCTAGCCCCCACAGGGGGGCTCACAACCATCTGTAGCTCCCGTTAAAGGGGATCTGATCCCTTCTTCTGACTAGGCTAGTATGTGGTGTACATGCATACATGCAGGTGAAACATTTGGACACACAAGACAAAAGAAAAAGAGAAAAGAGGTAAAGTTTTTCTCCATGTACAAAGAGCTGTCAGGTGGAAAATGAGACAAAACAAAGGTGTGGAGGCCAAATTTGCTTTCTTTCCAACAAACGGTGGGCAGGCAGGCCCAAGTGGTAAGTGCCCCTTGGTATCAAGCCGTCAGAGAATGCTTGAGGTCAAAGTTCCTGAGGCTGAAGCAGCGGGAAGGCTTGTCAAGAGCCACGGAGACCCTTTTAGCAGAGACCAGAGTTATATTAAGCTAGTACATATTGTTAAACTCATGGAATATACTCTGGACATATCAGGAGTCCTGGAAGTGATCAAGGTCTCTGGGACATTTGAAATTCAATAGAAAGTAATAGCAATTGCCAGGCAGTGGTGGCGCACACCTTTAATCCCAGCATTCGGGAAGCAGAGGCAGGGGGATCTCTCTGAGTTCCAGGCCAGTCTGGTCTACAGAGTCAGTTCCAGGACAGCCAGGGCTGTCAGACAGAGAAACCCTGTCTCGACTAACAAACAAGCAACAAAACAAAAAACAAACAAAAACAACAAAAAAAAGTTAATAGCAAATGTCGCAAAAAGCTAGAAAATCTCCTAGTCAGGTAAGATCAGAATGAAGGGAAACTGGCAGGGTCCATGTCTGCTACAGATCACAGGCGGCAAGGGAGGAGGAGGAGGAGGAGGAGGAGGAGGAGGAGGAGACATGTGAACTAGGTTAAGTCATAGCTCACCAGGGGCCTGGCTTTGATTCTGGAATGAACTTCACATTTTTATTCATAAAATAAGGCATACGGAGCCAGCAAGACGGCTCAGCGGGTGAAGGAATTTACCATACATCCTGATGAACTAAGTGTAATACTCAGAACCCGGGAAGGGTGGAAGGAGAAGAGGGAGTCCAAAAGTTGTCCTTTCCCTCCCTATGCTCACTGTTGCGTGAGTTTGCACGCACACACACACACACACACACACACACACACACACACATACACACACACACACATACACACACACACACACACACACACATACACACACACACACACACACAACCATACCCACCCTATAGTAATAAATAAAAGTTCAGAGAATAAAGCTTATAGAACAACCAGCAACTGGATGTGGTGGCATATGCCTGTAATCCCCACTCTCGGGTGCCAGAGACAGGAGGATCCAGGCATGTTTCAGGCCAGCCTGGTCTACACAGCAAGACCCTCTCTGTGTAAACAACAACAAACAAACAAACAACAGGTTGAGGATGTAACTCAGCTGGCCGACTGCTTGCCTAGCACGCACAGAATCCTGGATTCAATCCTAGGTCCGCATAAACTAGACTTGGTTGGCAAATGCCGAATTCTCAGCACTCCAGAGGTAGAGACGATAAAATCTGGCTACTGCTACAATTTAAAAAATAACAACTCAGCCTTTATTTTCAATACCAGAGCTCACATTATAGCTGGCATGCAATGACCACTTTACAAAACTGACCACTTAAAAGTTAGGGTTGCTGTTGTAATTGTATGCTTGTTTCTGTTGGGATAGTCTCCTGTGTTCCAGGCTAACCTCAGAAGCCCTATGTAGTTGAAGATGGCCTTGAACTTCTGATCTTCCTCTTTCCACTTTGCTGGTTTATGAAGTATTGAGAACTGAACCCAAGGCTTCATACAGGTTAGGTAAGCACTCTTCTACCAATCCCAGTACCTAAAGTTCTAGAAACATAAATATGTATGTATATAAAATGTGTTTATTCATCCCTTTTTGAGACAGGTTCTTACGGTGTTGCCTAGGTTGGTCTATAACTCATGATCTTTCTACCTCCACCTCTCAATTGCTGGTTGTCAGTGTGCACCACCACATCTGATTGTCTATGTACTTTATACATACATGCACACAAGCATGTTCATACTTTAAAATATTACTTTAAAGTTTTAACTTTTGGTTTTTTTTTTTTTTTTTTGAGACAGGGTGTCTTGCAGCCCAGGGTGGACTAGAACTCACACTTCTCTTCTCTTTAAATGCAGTGAAATACCCTTTAGTCAGTAAGGAGATTATAAAGACAACAGAGGCTCATAGGGAAAGGCGCGTGGCAGAGAATAGATGTACAGATAGAAGAACTAAAGAAATGAAGGTTCATTTTGAGCCCAGAAAGGAGAGACCAGCCTCTCAGTTCCTCACTACCTGACCCCACCCTCTTCCCCCTTTCCTCCCTCCTCCCTCCTCCCTCCCGCCCTCCTTCCCTCTCTGTCCTCCCCACCCTTGCTGTCTCTCCAGATGTGCCTTCACTGGCTGGAGGCAGGATTTCCTGATTATGATGAGGAAACACAGCCGATCACGCCAGTGTGTTCAGATTGAGATCTGACCCCTTTGACCTTTTGCCCCATGCCCTGTTTACCAGTGTGAAGGTTGGCACACATGCCGGTAAATGGAAGAAAAAAGAGAGACAGCAGAGAGGCAAAGCAACCGTGCCAAGCGGTGGTTGTCAGCTCCGCAAACCCCCACCTCGTCTCTTCCTGTGATGAGAATGGGGTTTGCGCAGTGATGGTTGAGGGGGGAGGCAGATCTGAACGGCTACAAGCAGACGCGTCCTTACTCTCGGCATCCCTCTTGTCCTGAACTGGGATCTGGTTTTGCTACTCAGTCTGGCCTCAAACGCCTGGGCTCCTGTGAGTCTGCCTCAGGCTCTCAACTAGCTAGGACTGCAGGCATGCGCCACTGAACCTAACTTCCTCTTCTTCTCTCTACTGTCTGCACTTTCCTCTTAGTAACTGCATTCCTATCCAGGCCCTGAATTACCATCTACACGCTGACTGCTCCTGGAGGAGACCCTGGTACACTACCCAGGTACCCCTTTCAGCACTAAGGCATGCATCCCCCCTGCTGCTGGGAGGGTTCATTGCTGGCTGCTCACAGCGACTCATCTTTTCCTTCCCTTCCCTTATTCTCCTTTTCTTCTCTTCCTCTCTGTTCTTTCTCTTCCCTTCCTGTCTTCATCACCCTCTCCCACTTTATTTCTTTTCTCCTTTTTTCCGTTTTTGGAGTTCCAGTGATGGAACCCAGGGCCTCTCACATGCTAGGCAAGTACTTGGTCTCCGAGCTACACCCCCAGCTCTTAGTTTTCTGTGAGCCAAGGGGTCACTTACATATAGCCCTGGTCAACCTCAGACTTGCGATGCTCCCTTCCACCTCAGCCCGTGAGTGCTGGGACGCAGGAGGCCGCCAGCAAGCCCAGCTGATTCTCATTCGAAATACTGTTTCATCCCAGACCACATTTCTTCTCCGAGAACAGCCTGCATGGAATGCTAGCAGAAACAAAGCTCAGGGTTTGACAGTTCAGAGCAACTCTGAGAGGTCATGCCAGTGCCAAAGGCCCACACAGGACAGGCTGGGGTCTCCGTGACAATAGCACCGCAACCCATCTTCTCCCTCTGCCCAGCTTGGCCTCCCTGCTCCCATCTAGACATTTTCTCCAGGGACATTACTGTGCTTGACACAGTAGGCACCATCCAAGATGTCACTTCAGGATCAAAGACTTACCATGGCTTCTGGGATCCTGAGTTAGTATGCTCAGAGAGACAGTCCCTTCAGACATGCTTACATGCAATGACTAGCCAAGCAGGGCATACAGGCTGCATTCTTTTGTCTCGGCTTTAGATGTTAACAAGGGGGTCATTTTTATGTGCAAGCTCTGACCCCGAGGACAGGAAATACCTTGACATTTTAAGGAACATGTGGTTTGAGTTGATCCCCAGAGACCCAGTAACATCGTGTCCTTCTATTAGACTGGGGATTCTGTGACCCAGGAAGCAAATACAGACTAGGATAAATTCATGTTCAGTGGGAGTTCACTAAATCCCCAAATACACACCATGATTATTTCTCAAGCCATTAAGTATCTAGCTATTACTGATGTATGAACTCTTAAAGAAGCCTTCACATGGCATTGCTGATGTGTGGGGAAAGGGATGCTATAATGGAGAAGGTCAACTGGAACCCCCAGAGTTCATCCTATAAATAGGGAAAAGGAGAGACTAATGTTACTATTAAAGACCTAGACGATGCAGAGGTGGATCTTGAGGATCGAATTCAGGTCATCAGGCTTGGCAGCAGGCACTTTTACCTACAGAGCTATCTTCCTGGTCTTTTAAAACAAAGACCTCTTGTATCCCCTACCACAAAAAGGAAGCACCATGGAAGCCATCTATAGGTTCTACAGGTAATGTATTATATAATCTAAGAATGTTATTGCATTTGAGAAATTTAATTTTTTTATATTTTTGAGAATTTCATATATGAGTCATATGTTTACATCACTTCCACCCCACCTTCCCTCAAGAATACTATTACTTTTGAGTGAGCAAGAGCAGGCAAGAACTCTGCATTAAGTCAAGCCTGTAGTTTAAGTACTCATCTCATTTGGGTCAAATGACTGGTGTAATTTCTTCAAGATATCTCTAGTGGGAAGAAGGAGGCAATCACAGGACTATGAGCTTAGGCAGAAGCATGCAAATGCTGCAGGTCACTCTCCACACTTGGTCAAGTGTCTTTCTCCAACCTCAAACCTGTGGTCATGAAAAGGTCTCTTAGTACATGCTGAGTAAGGGGAATATCCTTGAGTTTGGTATGCAATTAACAGTAATGAACAGGAGCGTTAGAGCAATCAGTGCTGGCCTTAAAAATGGAGGTGGAAAATGCTTCCAATACGCAGAACTTTTAGAGGTGCACCAAGCCCCTCACTCATAGCAGTTGCCTCAAATGAGAATACATGAAATTCTTGGTCAATGACAGATGGCCTGAATATCTGGCTAGGGGATTGGAAGAAAAAAGAACTTAAGAAAATGTCTCCAGTAGAAATATATCGGTACAAGAAGTGTAGTCAGAGGCATAACTTATAAAGCTTGTTTGGGTTTTATCTTTTTGTTTCAGTTCTTTGAAGACAGGTTCTTGCTCTGTAGTCTAGCAAGTCCTTGGACTCATGCTCCTCCTGCCTCTGCCCCCTATCTCCAGTGCTGAAATTACAGCGGCCGTGTGTTCCTGTGCACACTTCTATAAAGCTTTTTTGTTTCATACATAATATCCATTAGCAAACATCTACCAGCAAAAATGCACTAAGTATTATTGAAATGTATTGGTTATTGATGCTAACTAGTCTTTGTCACTGGCCACCTACAACTGGCATGCAGGGTGCTGTCGTGGCAGAGTGCAGAGTATACCGAGTCAACAACCTGGATTTCTATTTGTTAGGTTCACTATCACTGCTGCTGGCTTTGAATACTCAGAAGCACAAGCTGGGCATGGTGAAGCACGTGTCTAATGTCAACACTATGGAAACTGAGGCAGGGAGAATTCAATGCCAACCCAGACTACATAGAGAAATTCTGCTGAAAGGAGGACAGGGGACCAGTGGCAGAGACCCCTGACACAGCACCATGACACCCGTCCTCAAGAACAACGAGTAACAGGGTGAGAAGTCTACTGCAACAGACCAGGCATGCAATCCAAGGACTAAGGCAGTAGAAGAATGAAGGGCATGAGTTCAAAGTCATCCTGGGCTGCGTAGTAAATCTGAGGTCAGTCTCATAACACATGATCTTATCTCAAACGGAAACACCGTCTGCTCTCTGACATCCCTTTTGTCCTGTAAGGACTAGCATTCCATTCTCATAGATGTAGATAATGCTTCTGGAATGCATGGCTTCAGCTAACACCCATCAGTGTTCTTAGCAGTTTTTTTGTCAACTTGACACAAGCTGGAGTCACCAGGGAAAAGGGGACTTCAGTTGATTAATTGTCTCCTTCATGTTGGCCTGTGAGCACGTCTGTGGGGCATCTTCTTGACCGATGATGGATGTGGTAGTGGTGATGGATATGTCCAGGCCACTGTGGGTGGAACACCTCCAGGAATGGGGTCCTTACTTTTTATGAAAAAGTAAGATGAGGTAGCCACAGAGAGCAAGCCAGGAAGTAGCATTCCTCCATGGTGTGTGATGCAGATCCCGTTTCCCGGTTTCTACCTTGAGTTCCTGACTTGGCTTCTTTCAGTGATAGGCCATGAAGTGGAAGTAGAAGCCAAATAAACCCTTTTCTCCCCAGGTTGATTTTGGTCACAGTTTTATCACAGCAACAGAGAAGAATTATTAATATGTATGCATAGAATCTCATAAAATATAGTATCTTATCAGGTGTCCAATTTAGAGGGAAATCAGGATGCCATTCATATATGAGAATTTTTCTCCCATATACTCATCCTCAGTAGTTGACCTCTTAAGCTTATATGATTTCAGTGATGAAGTCTATCAGATATTTAAGGGAGAAATAATAGAAATCTAACAGAATTTTTTGTAAAAATATTTTGTGTGTACAATATGTTTGTGTGTAAGACAGACTCCAGAGAAACACAGGAGAAGAGAATGCTCCCCCTTAGTTATTTCCATGAAGCCAGAATTATGTATTGATATCAACAACTGTCAGAGAAATGAAGAAGTTATGGTTAGAGTCCATCAGAGATAGGATATTAGTAAATCAAATTCTTATATGTATAGGATGTGAAATACATTATTATCAAGTAAAATTTATCCTAGGAGTACAAGCCTTATTAAGATCTTCTTTAAAAGATCTCATGAAAGGATTAGAATAGAAAGCAATTTGCTGAATTTAAAAAGGTATAGGTGAAAAACATGTAACATTAAACTTAGCCACAAAATATCGGATGCTTTTACTGTATTTATTGAAACAAGGCAAGGATGTTTGCTTTATTTTGTTTTGAGTCAGGATCTAACTGAGTGTCTATGACTGGTCTGTGACTTACTATGTAGACCAGGCTGGCCTTGAACTCACAGAAACTGCCTGCCTCTGAGCTTCTCAAGTGTTGGGGTTAAAGGTGTACATACCACACCTGGAGAGTTTGCTTTTACCACTTACATTTTATACTGCACTAGAGATACAAGTCTATGCAATAAGGCAATAAAAACTAAATATATTTTATTGCATATACTTATAATAAAAGTAACTTAATTGTTTATGTAGAAAGCCATTTTTATACCATGTATGATATCATGTGCCTACAATCTCAGCATTTGGGAGATTGTATAGAAGCAGAAGGAGGAAGATTGTGGGCTTAAACCTAGCCTGAACTGCACAGTGAGACTCTGACTCAAATAACCAAAAATGATGAGTCTAGGAATGTCACTCAGCTGGTGTAATGTTTATCTAAAATGCACAAGGCCCCTACAATCAATACTCACCACCCCATAAGCTGAGTGTGGTGGCACATGCCTGTAATTCAACACTTGGGGGGATATAGGAAGAAATGGAAGTTCAAGGTTATCCTTGGCCAGGGAGTAAACTCAAGACCAACCTGGGTTACATGAAATCTTCTCTCAAATAAAATAAACCCTCCATTGACAAAGACCTATGGAATTCAAGAGAATTTAATAAAATCATAAGATACAAGATTAAAATAAAAAATTAATATTCCTCATCATTCTGTATGCTTACAGAAAACAAATAGAAAGAAGAAGTAAAAGAACAATCCAGTTTGCAATAGTATTAAAAAGTATAAAATAGTTGGCTGATGCAGAGCTTCTATCATGGAGCACTCACCTGCATATTTATGTGCTTATGATGTACACACACACACACACACACACACACACACACACACACACCAAAACATTCTGAACACTGGGTTTGTTAACTCACTCCTATAACACCAACATTCTGGAGGCTAAAGTGGGAAGATAAGTTCAAGGTCAACTTGGGCTACTCACAGAGTTCCAGGCCAGCCTGAGCTAATGCAGTAGTATCATGCCCGGGACAACAAGGCCAAGAGCAACAAGAAAAAGCTGAGTAAAATAACCCAGATCCTAAAATCTATGTAGTTTTATTTTTATGTCTTTTTTTTTTTTTTTTTTTTTTTTTTTTTTTTTTTTTTGGTTTTTCGAGACAGGGTTTCTCTGTGTAGCTTTGCACCTTTCCTGGGACTCACTTGGTAGCCCAGGCTGGCCTCGAACTCACAGAGATCCGCCTGCCTCTGCCTCCTGAGTGCTGGGATTAAAGGCCTGCGCCACCACCGCCCGGCTTATATGTCATTTTTATTGAAGACAAAACACATACATGATGGTAGAAATAAAAAACAGTGATAATCAGCAAGAGAGTCTGAGGATGAGGAGCATTTCCTCTCTTGATCATGGCTTTGATTATACTACAAAATCATTATGAAAACGCATGACATTTTAGCTACCTAGGGTGACCCATGCCTGTAATCCCAGAATTTGGAAGGTAGAGGCAGTATAATCAGGAGTTTAAGGCTATCCTTGGCTATATAATGAGCTCAAGGCCACCCTAGGCTATGTGAGACTCTTTTAACAAACCATAACAAAATACAAATAAGTTACCTGTCATCACAGTACTTCACTTGGGAGGGGAGGCAGCAGTAGTTCAAGGCTAGCCGTGACTGCTTGGCAAGTTCAAGGTTTCATGACTCCTTTGTCACGTCTAGATACTGTCTGAAAGAAAACAAAGAAGAAAGGGAAGGAAATACCACTGGTACCCAGTAGTCTAGCAACCCCTCACCCAGATACCTGTTGAGAACATGAGAGTACAAGGATATTTAAGTATTGGCACAGGAAAAGTGAAAGAACTGGGAACAAATGTGTATCAGGAGAGGAGGTGCTTCACAAATGATAGCACATCAGCCCACAGAGGTCAGGATGTGCCCACTTAACTGATGAAGTAGAGTTATACATGTTGTTTGGAAAGGATTTTCACGTTAGTATTCATTGAGTAAAAGAATATATATATAATATGACTTAATTTTTGTTAAACAAAGATAATAGCATGCTATAATACATATCTTACGCATGCCTTTAACATGAATCTTAAAACAGTCTTATTAATAAAAAACAAACCCGGGAGCCAGATACTGGGGTGAATGCTGAAAGATCAGAGAAACAGAACAAGCCACATCCCACCTTACCTTGCCAATTCCTCAGCTGATCTTGTTTCCTCAGATTGAAAGCCTCTGAATCCTCATCCAAATGGATCTCAGCTGAACTGTGCTGCTCAAAGCTAAAAGCTTAAAAAGGGCTCTAGTTACTGGTCCTCACGCCTTATTTACCTTTGTGCTTCCTGCTATCACTTCCTGGGATTAAAGGTGTGAGTCACCATGCCTGGCTGTTTCCAGTATGGCTTTGAACTCACAGAGATCCAGATGGATCTCTGCCTCCTGAATGCTAGGACTAAAGGCGTGTGCTACCACTACCTAAACCTATGTTTAATATAGTGCCTGTTCTGTTCTCCGACCCCTAGATAAGTTTACTGGGGCACACAATATATCAACCACACATGCCTATTTATGATTATGGGGTAAGAAACATCAAGTTCTTGATGAGTTGTTCCCATAGGGCAGAGCAGTTGCTGATGTGAGCCAAAGGGAAGAAGATACCAAACATACTGCTCTGAAAGAAAAGCATATCTTTCAACTTCCTTTTTGTTTATTCTTTGTATCTTCACATCGTGCATCTGGATCCCATTACTTTCCTGCCCCTTCCTATCTGCCCCCTTCCAAAGAATAAAATTTAAGAGAGAAAAAGAAAGAAAAAAAGGGGGGGGAAATTCATCATGGAAGGTGTAGGGTGAGTTATGCAGAAAACCTTTTTGTCCAAATGTCTTCACTTTGCAAGTGTTCATTGCAAAGAGTCGTTGGTCTGGTTCAAAGCCTCTGGTTTCTGCTACATTTTTGATGCTGGGCCCTCACTGGGACTCCTCTTCCATATCCTGTTGTTGCCCTGCATCGTGGAGACTCTGCAGTCTTGGGTCTACAGGACAGACCCCTTCATGTGTTCCTGCAGATCATAGATGAGTGGAGGTTGGGGCGGGCCAACTCATAACCCTGGTTCTGGGCCTGGGTAGTTGCAAGATTGACCAGCTCACCAGTTCCCTGCCTCCACCCCCCGTAGTGAGCATTGGCCTGGCTAGTTCACCCCTTTCAGCCACGTGTAAGGGGCGGGGAGAGTTCTCCTGCTTTCAGGCCCTCGGGGCCCATTCTCCCACACCTGGACCACCAGGGCCAGCTCTACTGTGTTGCCCAGGCAAGGTGCAGGGGCCACTCTCCTGAATGCTGCAGCTGGTGAGGAGCAGGGACAGCTCTCCTGCTCTTATGACCTCAGGGCCAGCTCCCTACCCGTACAGGCAGGAGAGGGGGGACATCTCTCCCTGGCCCTCCACCCACCATGTGGCAGATGAGGGGAGGTCCAGATCTCCCACGCTCACGTTTTTCACCTCTTCAGATATGCCTCTGTCCATAGGACGTTAACCCCTGTCTGTCTGCTCTCTCGTATACCACACCATACATTTGCTCATCTTAATAGTGCCCATCTGACCGGCACTGCAAGGTGCCAGATGGGCCCGTGTTTTCTCCTCCTAGCCCGGGGCACACCACCCCAGAACTGTGTCTGGGTCTCCTTGTCCCATCCAGTCCATCTCGGCACTGAGCAGGACCACGCTTCCCCATCACAAAGAGATCATAATAGTGCCCGACTTTCCAGCGCCTCTGGCGTGACGGGGCCTGGTTGGTGTTGAGATGGTGTTGGGGTTCTCTCCAGGGCCGGGGCTAGAAACCCCAGAAAAGCATATTTTTGATATTACATTTCTGAGTTGATGTAGAAATGTATTTGGGTGGCTCTATGTGGGAAGACATCCATTCGTTTATTTGTCTGTTTGCTTATGCATTTTATAAACACACATCTTCTTACAACCTGAATGGTACTCTAAGTATATACAAATGATAACAAGTTTGACTTTTCTAACAGCCCTGTAGGCAAGTATTAGATTCGGCATTTGATGAGCTATTTGTTGTTCTGAGATGGGCTTTTACTATGTAGCTCAGGCTGTCTGTCAGCCTCCTACTTACCCTCTCCAGTGCTGGGAGTATGCACGCGCACCTCCATTTTCTCGTTTAGATTCTGCACTTAGAAGACAAACCAGAAGCATGAAAGAAAGTGGCTTGCGCCTATAGGGCTTGTGACTAGCAAACCAAGACTTAAACCCAGGCATCTGGCTCCAGAGTCTATGCCCTGAACTATTATTACTCCCTCCTTTTAGTAAAAAGTAAAGTTGCTATTGCTTAGCATCCTTCAGTGACTTGTTATTGCACTAGGACAATCCTATGTCCTTTGATGGCTTTGAAGTCCCCTCCTGGGGTCCGGCTCCTCCCAAACTCTGCATACGTCCCCAGTCACCCTCACTTCTTGCTTTACTTGGTTATTACTTACCTGTCCCTCAATTGCCCGATGGTTGACTCTGTAGTGCCCTTCGGATCTCAAATCCCTTTCTCCAGGGCCTTCCTCTGACTACCTAAGTAGGCGTGTCCTACTCATTTCTGCTGTAACCCACAGAGTTAGGTTAGCACTTAGGTTCCTCAGTGGTTTGCCGCTTGACTGTCTTCTATGATGTTGAGGCTCTGAGGGGGTCTTATGGGACAGACATCTTAAGACTTGGACTCTACAGTACCTTTAGCATTTTGTGTACCTCTGGGTTTATACTTGGTTCTTGGTTAAAAGACCAAGAAATGATTACGGAACTTTAATAGCAGATACTCAGAACCATTTTAATGCTGAGTTGAGAGGAACAATTTGAGTCTAGACTCACATAGCTCAAGGCTCCACTCAACTTTGATCTTAGAGGGCCGTGAAACCTCAACCTGGTCCCCAGCTGTAAAAGGGAGATAAATGTTGCTATGCCAGCAAAATGGGAAAAGCAGAGTGTGCTGAAAGCCCTCGGCCCATCAGAGCCGCCGCTATGAGCATCCTCATTGTTATCGCTCCCGAGCTTCCTCAGTGATCGCCATCCAGCCTGGCTGGGAGGTGACAGTCCTTGGGTCACAGCCTATCACTGTCCTAATCAGCTCAGCCTCTGGCTGAGGACAGAGGTTCAAGCTGAGCTTGTGGTGTCCATACTTGGGCCGAAAGTCAAGTACACACCCACAGGCTGCTGCTTTCTGTTTCTCCCTTGCTTAGCCTTTTGCCCCGTCCTTCCCACTTCTTCCTGTCATTTATTTATTGGGGGGTGGGGGGCGGAGAACGGGGGGCTGTGCCACAGTCCTCATGTAGGCATCAGAGGACAAGCAGTCTCCCTTTTTTTATCATGCGTACTTGAGGAATGAAACTCATGTCCTCAGGCTTGGGAAGCAAGCGTCCCTACCCACTGAGCTGTCTCATCCACCCTTGGCCATTTTAGCAGAGCCTGATGTAACCAAGCCTTTTGTTGCCCGCCCTGCAGGGTTTGCTTCAGAACTAGCCCCCCCCCCCCCCCAAGCTCAGGTGTTGAGATGGGCTTGTGACCAGCTGCTGGGACTCTGAAGGGTGATTGAACTGTGGTGATTTTAACTTCATGAGTTCCACCCCAGAGTTCTGGCTCACCTCACGGCGATAACTGAAGTAACAGAAAGGGTGACCGTGGACCTCAGTGGTGAGCCAGAAGAAACATTTCCTCCCAGAGTCTTTTCCTTAGGTAATTGTGATGCAGTGATGAAAACTGACGACCACAGCTTCTCTTAAGCTCCCCAAAGGCACCCTTGGGAGTGTCAGGGATTGTGTCTATTCAGTTAACAGGACGTGCTTGGCAGAGACAGGTGTGCAGTGTTGACCTCCAGTGGATTAACCAGACTTCTGAGACAGTATGCAGTGGTTTCACCATAGCGTTGAGCTGACGAGCTCATGTTTTCTCTTCTCCCTGGGTCACAGGAAACTCCACCCTTGACAGCGGTTTCTAGCAGACAACACTGATGTGGACCAGCGTGGCAGGTATATGCAGAAGACAGATGGAAAAGCACATGCAAAATAGGGTTTAAAATATTTCACCTGTGAGAAAACACTAGCGACAGGAAAATAAGAGGGTGGAAGGACATCGGGGGCCCTGATGGCTTTCTGCTAATTGGAGGGGAAGGGGGTAGAAGCTGTTGCTTCTGCAGGATTCAGCCAGAGAAAACTTCCTGGAAAAGTACCGAATTACCCAGCCACGGTGGGTCTGCCAGCTCCTAGGCTTCCTGCCTCCAACCTTGTTGAATTCATCTGTAGTCTTTCCCGTGTGTCATCTAGAGACAATGCTGGCCCCACTTCCTGGAACAGCTGTCCACGCCTGCTCTCTTCATTGCTGGGACTTCTGTCCTTGTCACTGTCCCACCCCGATCTCAGCACCCAGCATATTGTCAGGCAGTTGTGGTATGAGTCAGTGATGAATATTTAGTATCCTCTCGATACTGTAATAAACACACATACACACACACACACACACACACACACACACACACACACACACAGGCTACATTTGGGGGGCTATGAAAGGATGTTTTAGAGTAGAATTTGAGCATTTGGAATGAATTATCTCCAAAGATGATGTAAACTAATGTCCAAAGGAAGGCTGGTCATACTCAGGAAAAACAGTAGCATTCTGGTGACAGAGGGTGGTGGCCTGTAGAGTCTGCCAAAGGGGAAGTGGATGGGCAGTGACCGCAGCCCTTCTCTGTTAGCCTAGAAGTTAAGCTGCACACCCCGAGGGAGCTCTGCCAGCCCCTAGGATGAGGAGCTTTGCTTGGGCCATCAGAGGACCTATATTGTTATGATTTGAACAAAAGTCCCTGGCTAGCTTTGCTCACAAAGGGACTACATGGTGATACTTTTAATGCCAAGTTTATAGAGACCCTTGCCCTCTTCCTTATATCTGTCACAACAGGAAGAGATGACATTAGATAATAATGCACTCCTGTCCCCATGATACACCGCCCCCACACACACACACACACACACACACACACACACACACACAAACACAATGAAGAGATGGCAGCTACCTGGTAGGTAAGGAGAAAAGAATAATTTTCATCTTAAGCTAGATGGCTTTCCTCTACAAATTCCCTTCTCTGTCATCCTTCCTTGATGACTAGGTGTTAAAACTGTCATCTAAGGAACTCTTGGGCTCTCCTTATCTAAAAGTCTTTAAATGAGACTTCTTTGAGATGGTTTTGAGCAGGGTTACCCTTGAATTTGAGATGTATTGACCATGTCACTTCTCTTACAACCCTTGATTGTTATCTGATAATTTACATATTCTGAATATTCATCGATGCAATCAGTGCTTGTTCATCCAGGAGTAGGGGTGGTTTGATTGTTGATTGAGTTAGTGGCCCATTCACAATCACTTTTGATTTCAAGTCTTGTAAAGATAATCACAGACTCTGTCCAATTAATCCTTTATTGACATCATTACTGGGAGTGTTTATTCTGACCTTCACATTAATGCAAGGATGCTTTTCTCACATGCAAAGCAGCCATTCCTCATCCTCTGTATCAAATTGCTATCATGAAGGCAAACAGGACCTAGACTGGAGAGCATACAGGATTGGAAAAGAAGGGACCGAGTATTTATTTAACACATATCTATTTGGTCCAATTACCACAGTATCGGCTCGGTGTCTGGGTTCAAATCCTAGCCAGTTGTTCAGGAGCTGTGGGACACAGGGTACAACACCACTGCAGTGTGAGCAGGGCTCATTTCAATACAGAAAGTCCAGTGACCTCGGAAGGCCCTCAGTCTTGGGAAAATGGGGCTATTTTGTCATGCTCCCTATGTCATTTACTCATATACATAGATGCTTTTATTAGCATATATTAGTTATGCACGACAATGGGCTTGTTTGGACATTTTCAAGCATGTATCTAATGTGCTTTGATGATATTCCAACTCAGAACGCTCTCATGTCCTTGGCTCACTCCTGCTGACCCTTTCCTGTCTCCAGCTAGTCTCCCCTCTACCTTCATGTCATTTTTTCCTTTGGTTTGTGTCTTCTTGGTGTCCCAGTGAGTTTTATTAGGATTGTTTACAAGAGCGTGAATGAGATACCATTCACAGGAGCATGGGTGAGAGGTTGCTTAGAGGAATGCGGCCACCTTTCCAGCATCTACACGATGGAAGAAAATGTCTGTCCATCTTCCAGCAACCATTAACTGCCTACAGGTCTGCAGGGATGGGTGGAACCTGGAAACTCTGTCTCCCTCATATGTTTGACTTTGTTTTGTTCTGAGGACAGTCTCATGAATTCCAGGCTGCCCTGAACCCTTGATCCCCATGTCTCTATCAAATGTTAGGGTTACAGGCACATGCCGCCATACTTAGCTTGCATACTTATATATAAAATAAAGAAACTGGCTATTTTTATATGGTGTGTTTGGTGTGTAGCTCAAATGAAATCATGTGAAAATGTAAAATCAAGACAAACCCCAAAGCTAGTAAATTTTATACTGTCTAATAAGAGACACAATGTGTGTTTGTGTCATTTTCTTGCCCCAGGTACACATAGCAAAAGTGCTTGGTTACAGAACTGGGTCTTCATACTTGGAATAAGTCACATTCTGGGGAATGGGGATCCCCTGGGCTTCCCAGGTTCTAAGGTACTTTGCCCCTTTTTGCCAGTAGTGTTGTGGGAATTAAAGGCAGGGCCTTGTGCTAGGGAAACATATTCTACCACTGAGCTGTGCCTCATCCTTCCGTTTTAGCCTGCCTACCAAGTGTGGTGCCCAGGAGGGATGAATTCTTCAGAGTTCAGAAGGCGAACTGTACAGAGATCCTGAAGAAGTGGTGTAAATTCAAGACAAGAACCTATACGCAAGACCTGAAGCAGACATGGAGGAATGCTACTTCATTGGCTTGCTTCCCATGTTATGTTATGTTCAGCCTGCTTTCATATGGCCACACAGGACCATTGACCCAGGGGGGCACCACTCACAGTGGGCTGGGCCTTCCCTCATCTATATCAAGAAAATGCTCCACAGACTTACCTATAGGCAATCTGATGGATGTAATTCCTCAGTTACGATTCTCTCTCCCCAGATAACTTTAGCTTGTGTTAAGCTGACAAGAAAAAAAAAAAAAAATCTACCCAGCAGAGACTAGGGGGAGAGAAGCAAAGAGAAATATGCAGGATGCAGAGGGAGCAGAATGAGGGGATCATCTGGAGGGTGGCAGTGATTGATGGGTGTGGGGATAAGCTTTCCATCGAATGGGACTGGTGCTCACCAGCACACCTGGAGTGGCTGACACTGAGTGAAGAAGTCTTGTGCCACCATATACTGGCACGTCTGCTGAGGAACTTCTTAGAGTGATTTGGAAGTATTTATTGGAGAAGGGCTTCTCATTGTAGTTGCTAAGTACTTGTAACCCCGAAAGGCTTTGTCCTAGTTTTCTCTCTGTTATTGTGATAAAATACCCAGACAGAAAGCAATTTAGAGCAGAAAAAGGTATATATTTCAGCTCACAGTTCCAACTTGTCATCTGTCGTTGCGAGTGAGTGTGGGGACTTTGAACAGTTGTTCACATCACACTCACAGTTAAGGGCAGAAAGAAAGGGATTGAGTGCATGTTCACTTGCTTGCTCGTGCTCAGCTCCATCTCTCCACTCTTTCATAGTTCAGGATGCCCTGCCTAGGGACAGGTGCCATCCACACTGGGCTGGGGCTTCTCAAGTCAATTTTTAATTAAGACACTCTCCCATAGACATGCCCATAAGCCAGCCTAATGTAGAAGGTCTTTCACTGAGATCCTCGTCCTAGGGGATTCTTCTAGGTTGTATCAGGCTGACAATTAAAGGTGACTGCCACAGGCTGTAAAATAAAACAACCTTTTATTATTTTTTTGAGACAGGGTCTTGTTATGTAGCCCTGGCTGGCCTCAATCTGGAAATCCTCCTGCCTCAGCCCCCTGAAGATTGTGATTGTAGATTTATACAACCATGCCTATCTAAAACACTTTTTGTTTTGTTTTAAAATGGGGTTTCACTATGTAGTCTTGAACTCACTATGCAGACCAGGCTGGCCTCAAACTCACAGAGATCTGAGGACTCTGCCTCCCAAGTGGTGAGATTGAAGATATGTTCCAGTATACACAGTCCTAAAACACTATTCCTAAATAAGAAATGGTTGCTTGTAAGTCTGGGGAGATAATGGTGGGCCTGATAAATAACCATTATCCGTTCTTTCCTCAAACACACTTGGAGTGTGAAGGCTGTGAACAACAAGGATACTGGATGGAGCCTTAAGAAATGCTCAAGTGGGTATGGTGGTACATGCTTTTAATCCCAGGACTCAGCAGGCCGATCACTCTGAATTTAAGGCCAGCCTGGTCTACTTAGTGAGACTCTGCCTCAAACAAACAAGCAAAAACAAAAACAAAACAAACAAACAAAAAAAACCCAACTACTCAAGAGTTTTGTCTGATGGTTTAAGACTGTAATCTCAGAATTTAGAATGTTAAGGTGGGAGGATTAACATGAGTTTGAGGCCAGCCTGGGATACACTGTGACATAAGAGAGTATGAGACCCTGTAAAAGAAAGAAAGACAGACAGACAGAAATGAAGAAAGGAAAGAAATGAAGGAAGGAAAGAAGAAAGAAAGAAGAAAGAGAGGAAGAAATAAAGGAGAGAAAGATGGAGAGAAGACAGCCTGTCACAGCTTTTCTCTGGCATCCGTCAGCATCTGCTACAAAACACCAACAATACCAACAAAAACAAACAAAAGACTCCAAACAAATAACACACCTCAGTGGGAAGAGTTCCTTTGGCTTTATGTTTAGTCAGACATAGTAATGTGTGTGTCCTTTACCATCTCCCGGAAGCTAAGATTTATTAAACCTTCACATTGCCACTTTCAAGTAAGAGTTATATGAGCGGATTCTAGTTTCCTAGCAGGTGCTTCATCTACTGGTGAGTTCTAGGAAGAGATGAATAGGAGTTTGCACATTTTATGTTATCCCAGTACTCTATAAAGAGTACCTCATTAATTCTCATCGCCTCTGTGGGAAGACTGTTATCCTCAGTTCTCAGCTGTGCTACTCAGTGGGGCCTAGCCCAAGGCCATGCATCTGGTTGATAGGAAAATCAGTGGCGGACTCCCAGGCAGTCTTTCTCTCTGAGGGAAGGAAAAGCCTTGGGCCTGGTTCAAGCTAGTTGTTATAGCCAGAAGACAGGCTCAAAATCCCAAAGCCTCTCAGAAAGCCAAAAAGAACTCCAAGCAAAATTCAGTGTGGGTGCCAGTCACTGAGGCTGTGTGATAACATAGGCAGGCTAAGGGGAAGGTGACCTTCCAATGATCAGTGACAACCGTGAAATGGGAGTCAAATTAACAATGCTCACAGCATTGTAAGGGAATGCTTAGGACGTTTGTTGAGGAGAAGCATGTAGATGGTTATCAAGAGTAGCAATGAGTTTGTGTAGTGCTTTCCAGTCGTGCGACCTCTCACAATGTGTCGTCATCTCACAGTAGCCCTTCAAAATAAGTAAAAATGAATGAATTGTGCCTCACTCCTCAAATCTGAGAATTGAAGCCTTAACCCTGCGCCTCCCCTCCCCCGCCAGTATTGTGACTGTGTCTGAAGATAGCAGGCTTGAAAGAAGTGGTTAAAGTGAAGCCCTCAGGGCGAGCCCTCACCCAGGCTGACTGGTTCTTAGAAGAAGGAAATTAGATATACCAAGGAAAGACCATATGAGGACACAGAGAAAAAGTTCCTGTCTATATTCCAAAGAGGGAGGCCTCAGGGGAAAGCAAACCTGTCCCACCATGCCCTTGGACTATAAGGAAATGAAACGCTGTTGTGTAATGCATTGTTATCATTTGTTATGGCAGTCTTAGCCAACTAATACAGCAGATCTTTTAGGAGCATCTTTAAATATTATATCTATTTACTATTAATCAGAAAAATCTCTGTCACTTATATTACTTTTATAGACTGAACAGTGAACAATAATAACAACAACAGCAAGAACAATGATAGATGGTGGCTTACACTCACCAAGCCTTCACCATGGTCTATAGACTGTTGTGTCTTTCTTTATTCCTTGTGAGACTCCTCTAAATAAGTAAGTGGGGAGGAGAAACAAGTCCTTCTTTTGTTTTTGTTTTTGTTTTTCAAGACAAGGTTTTCCTGTGTAGCTTTGGCTGTCTTGGAACTCACTATATAGACCAGGCTGACCTTCAACTCACAGAGATCTGCCTGCCTTTTAAATCCCAAGTGCTGGGATTAAAGGGATATGCTACCACAGCCAGGCTGTAGAATCCCAGTGTATGAATGTAGAAAAATGAGAGAAACAGATTTCTATGGGGCAGATACTTGTAATAATTGCTGTAGGTAAGCACCATTGAAGGACACTAAAATAAGCTGGTGAAAGTACCAGAAATAGGGTACTTGTATTGTCTCAAAGTATCTTCCTACAAGATGTTTATTATTGCCAAAAAGAAAAAGAATAGCTTTGCAAATCCAGCATATACTTGTCATCCAAAGGGTCAAAGCTAACCTAATCAATAACAGTAAAAACACAGCAATCTCATATATGCCAGTATCTGATGTCCTAGGAGGGCATAGAATGGATAACCATAGTCTACTTCTGAGAAAACATGAGAGACATTTTGAAAAAATAAGTGGTATTTATTTTTCTGTGGTATCACAGACTGAAGAAGGCAGAGGAGATGCACTTTGAATGAGAAATGTGTCCTCCCTGAGTTCATATTTTTGAATCCTTGGTTCTCAGTTGTTGGTGGCGGTTGTGAGAGCTGAGGAAACTTTAGGCAGTAGAACCTTGCTGGAAGAAGTATATGACTGGGAGCAGGCCTTCAAGTTTGATAGCCTGATCAAATTTCCTATTCTCCTTCTGCTTCCTGTGTGCAGATAGAACGTGATCAGCCATCTTCCTGCTCCTGCTGCCATCCCTTCATTGCCCATTGCCATGTCTTCCCTGTCAATGGACTCTATTCTTTTGGAACTGTAAGCCAAAGTGAATCATGTGCTCCAATTTGCTTTTTGCCATGGTGTTTTATTACAGCAACAGAAAAGTAACTAATACAAAATTGGTACCAGGAGTGGGGTTGGGACGCATTCTCCTCTGCTAAGAGTTGGGAGACTATGTCCTCAGGTGAAATAACTCATTGGAATCTGATGGATCAATATCCTCAACCCCATTAGGGGCCTTCCACACATCTCCAACCCAGGATAGAGGATCCCATTCTTTACCCATCAGCACTCTTACTTTAACTGCAGACATCCTTGAGGCTGGGACTTAAATTTCCATCAAGTCATCCAATCATACATTGAGGTCTTGGTTTTGACTTTGACAATTTAAGCCAAATAACTACTGTAGAGAATATTTTCTTTTAGGGCAAACTTTAATTTTTTAGATTGTTTATGTACATTTGGGGATGGTTAATTTTATCATCAAGCTCATTCTTTTCCTTTGTCATTTTATTTTTCAATGCTAGAATCACACAGCTTTGTACAAAGAGTTACCAAGTTCCTTGCTGCTCATAATAGGCCATGAATGAATTTATCATGTGTAATTTTTAAAAATAGTTCACACTATGGATTTTTAGTGTTCTCTACACTACCAGAGAAGTCTTTAGTAAAAATAGGTTTTATTTAGTTGGAGATCTAGCTCCAGATACTACCAAGCCCACTACAGAAATTCATGCTTATGATTCTGTTTCCCTAGTATCAAAATCTGTCTTAGTCAGGACTCTCTAGAGGAACAGAACTGACAGAATAGCATGTTTAAAAGGGTTTGTTAGATTGGTTTACATAAGATGGTCTCTGTAGTTCAGCAATTCCCATTTCATACCAGAAAGGCCAAGAACCTGGGAGTTGCTCAGATCACAAGACTGGATGTCTCATCACTCTTAATCTGGTACCGAAAGTCTGGAAGATTCCAGGAAAGCTTCTATCTAGTCTTTAGCCTAGGTTAGAAGCCCAGAGAACCCGGCTGTAGCATCAGTGAAGTAATGTAGCAGCGGTATCAACAGGGTAGATGAACCTGCCAGCAGACACTGTATCATATAAACTTACAGAAAAGTTAAAGTTATTCCAAAGTCGAATAAAAACCCCTCTTAAGAATTCTCAATTATGGGGCCTGGACAGATGGCTCAACAATTAAGTGAACTTGCTGCTCTTCCAGAGGATCGATCCTCCCCAAAACATACAATTAAAAATAAAATAAACCTTAAAAAGTTCAATGGGGGGGCAAGATGAGTCAATTCTAAATATGTACTGTCAAACACCGTGCTGATGGGGTATTCCCCGTTACCGGCGGTGGACATTTTCCAAGATTGCCAGTGGGTTGCTGAGTCTGTGGACAGCATCGAAACCTATACACACACACACACACACACACACACACACACACACACACCCTTTTACACCCTGCATGTACTGATTGCACTGTTGCTGTACAGTGCCAGCATTAGTCAGAATCTCCACTTGTGCCTTCATGTCTTGGTTACATCAGAATTCTTGTGCTTTGGGCTCACTAGTTAAGCGAAGGGCTACCTGAACAGAAGCACTGTAATATCAGAAATCAATCTGAAAATCAAGGTGGCTACGGAGCTGCTAACAGGGAGGTGAAACATACAGCACAGATACACTGGTCAGCGAGGTAATCCCTATCTTGACTAGGACAAATGGGGACGGCACAAGATTCGATCACGTTACTAAGTCTGGTGTGTGATGTAAAACTTACAGATTTTCTATTTCTGGAATTTTTTCATCTTTTGTTTTTAGATCATTGTTGACTATGAGTAATTGACCCCTTGATTATTGTATTGCCAACAGGGAGGGTTACTGTAGTTAACAGACCATTATAGCAGGAGCAGACTGGTAGGACACTGCTCCATCATCAAGGTGACAATGGATACCCCAATAACAAAACGAAGGTTAATGAGAGAAACATAATATTTATTTAATCCAAGTTTTACATGACAAGGGGGACTTCAGAAATGAAGAACCAAAGATGCATGGAAAAGTATCTGGGCTCAAATTTGATGGAGAATGGAGAGAGAGCTATGTAGAAACTGGACTGATAAAAAGGTGCGTTCTAATGGGAGTAGATGGAGGGAGAACCCAATTGGTCAGGTTTTTCAGACTGTTCTTAGCCTTCTCTGTAGCTTTCCTTTTTCCTAGCGTGGGGCAAGGCTCTTTGGGATGACATAGTTCAAGAACGGTGGGTTTCTAGATTTTATGCTCTGTCCCTATCTCCCTGTCTCTGTCTCTCTCTGTCTCTTGCAGCCAAGCTTGGCTGCAAATTGAACTATGTAGTTGCTGCTGATTTTAAGTTCTTAATCTTCCTGCCTCTACCTCACTAGTGCTCAGGTGACAGGCTTCATGTCTGATGGACAAACACTCTACCAATAGAGCTGTATCTCGAGTGCCTTGCTTCTGATGTCCATAAGTTGCAGAGGAAGAAAAATGCCAGGCAGAGACAAGGAGACAGGAGAAAGCCAGGGAAGCCTTGCTTCTGGGGCCTTTCAAGATCCTTCAGTTAAAAACACTCAGCATGTCAAAACACCATACTTTGGGGTACCATGTTCTGAGCCCCAACATTGAATTTATAACTTTTTCAAGGGAACAGATATCAGGTTAGATACTTTTACAATAGAAAAGCAAATGCAAATCCTCCCAAGTTAGGTGATATTAAAATTTGTTTATTTTTAAAGTGAATTGACATGCTCACTGTAAGCCAGTGTGGTGAAATCACTGAACTAGACCCTTCTATGGGTAGACAAACAGCTTGTTGGGAATAAACTGCCCAGCTGCTCTAAGAGTAGAGACCAGCAGCTTAGTGGAAAAATGAGCAGATTTTAGTGATAGAGAAGTGTGTGTGTGTGTGTGTGTGTGTGTGTGTGTGTGTGTGGTCTTTGAGCTGACACAGGGTGCTGTTTGGATTGGCACTTTGCTGAGGGTTTAGATTTCCATTTACTGGATAAGAATCTGGTTTGAGCTATGTCTGAGCTGTCATCTTATGACATTAATAACAGCATTGTCATTTGGGGGCCTGTTTGGGGCCTAACATTTAGGACAACCCTGCTTGTTAAGGATGGGGAAATACGTTCCTCAGCTATCTGACTTTGGAGCTCATTCAAGGCCATGTAATCTATCCCTTGGTATTTCCATGAGACAATGGTATAGTTAGCTTACTTTCCAGTTTTCATGTATTTATACCAATAATTTATGTTCTTTTAGTGATTGCCTGTAAGATGTTTGTCCCTCTAAACCATCATCAGCCCACACTAAAGCAGTAATGGGATAGTTTTTGAGTTGCAAGAAATAAAAACAACAAGGAGGACACTGTATTAGGTACCACTGTATACACTCAAAGAAGCAAAGCGCCTCCTTGCCTACCTCGAGAGAGAACTTGAAAGGAGCCGATGCATAAGAAAGTAGCTATGGCAGGTTGGAGAGATGGCTCAGCAGTGAGGAGCACTGGCTGCTCTTCCCGAAGGACTGGGGTTCAATTCCCAGCACCCACATTGCAGCTCACAACTGACTGTAATTCCAATTCCAGGGGGATCTGACACCCTCACACATACCTGCAGGCAGGCAAATGAGCAATGCACATAAAATAAAAATAAACAAGCCATTAAAAATGGAAAACAATGAACGTGGCTATGGCACAGAATAGGATAAAGAGAACCAAGTATGTGGTAGAGGCTCTTTGTACTGTGGGAGGTCAGCACATAGAGCAGCATTGTTACTTGGGGTAAGGAAGAAGGTGATATTGCTCCTCCTGCTTTCAAGAGTAAAGAATGGACGGAAAGAGGAAATGGTGTGGGGAAACATTTGAATATTATTCGTAGAAGTCTATGAACTCCATGTGTGCATTTAAGGAAAGGATGTGTTAGCCGGGACTCCCAGTTTCCAGTACCTTCAGGAGCCACGCACATGGATAGTGGTCTCTAAAATATGACCTTCAACTTGCATTTGTAATCCTAGTACTTGAGAGACTGATGCAGGGAAGGTTATATTGAGTTTGAGGTCAGCCTGGACTACCTGATAATTTCCTTGACTGCCTGAGTTACATTGTGAGCCCTGTCTCAAAACACAACATAGCACCCCTTCCCAGTTCTTCGCTATTACTGTGAGGTTAGAGTCAATGAAGAGAGTGAGTTCACTGGAGCCGTGTGCTATGGCTGGGAGTCTGGCTGAACAGTTATACGGCAGTTAACTTGCTCTAGGATCATTGGGCTTGTTTTTAGGTCGCCATCGCCACCTAGTGGCCACTGGGCTTGTGCCAGCACCAAAAAAAAAAAAAAAAAAAAAAAAAAAAAAGAAAGAACTGCAGAATTACTTTTCTACACATAGAGCTTGCAGAGTTACTTCTACACGTGGGGCTTTCATTGTGTAAATAGTTGTCTTCTGACGCATGATGAAAACAGCTCAAGTGAATAAGCTACAGAACCCTTTGTATAGTAACGATATCAGCAACCCCGTCTTTTACAAAGAATGAGAATTGTGATGGTCTTGTTACTACTGCCATACTATGAGTCTGAGGCTTGGGCTTGTTTACTTAGTGTGTTTTCTGTGTCTCTGATGGGAGTCTTTAGTCACGGTGTCTCTTTGGCCATGGCTACAGAAATTCTATTAGGGTCTGAGATACTACGTGGGACAGATGAAACATTTGAGGGATCAAGCAGCGGGGGAAAGATCCATGGGAGATTCCAGAGGTTTAGGGGCCTCAGTTGTGGTTGTTAAAAAAAAAAATGCAGTATAGTTCACAGTTAGTCGTATGAGGGCCAGTGAAATGGCTCAGCTTGTAAAAGTACTTGCTATCCAGGCCGGATGGTATGAGTTTAGTTCTCAGAATCCACTCAGAAAAGAGAACCAACTCCCAAAAGTTGTCCTCTGATCTCCACGGTGTGTGTGGTGTGTGCTTGCATTCCCACTCATGCACATCATGCACACATAATAATGAATACATTTTGAATTTAAAAGTTACTTATATGGGCTAGAGAGTTGGCTCTGTGGTGAAGAGCACTGGCTGCTCTTTTAGGGGACCAGGGTTTAATTTCCAGCACTCACATGGTGGCAGACAACCTTCTGTAACCCAGTTATGTGGGATGTACCCTCCTCTGGCCTCTCCAGCAACCAAGCATGCACATGGTACATGCATATACATATGCAGACAAAACACCCTACACATAATAAATAAGCAGTTATTTACGCTCAATGGACCTTATGCTATGTTTGGTTTGGTTTGGTTTTTAAGACAGGGTCTCACAGTGTAATCTAGGCTATCCTCAAACAATTCTCCTGCCTCAACATCCCTAGTGCTAGGATCATAGGTTTGAGTCACCATACCCAGCTTGAACATACTGTGTGTACTTTTTCTGTGTATCCAAACAACATTCAACTTGTGATTGTTGGCATTATGAATCTTAGAACTCATAATGAAATTGAAGTTGCTAAATAAACACTCCACATGTTTTGAGAATTTTGACTTAAAAAAAAAAAAAATGCAGGCTTGAGCCAGGCAGTGGTGGCACACGACTTTAACCCGAGCACTCAGGAGGCAGAGGCAGAGGCAGGTGAATTTCTGTGAGTTCGAGGCCAGCCTGGTCTACAGAGCTAGTTCCAGGACGAGCTTCAAAGCTACACAGAGAAACCCTGTCTCGAAACAATGAACAAACACTTGGGCTTGTGTAATGCATGAAACATGCACTCAGTGGGCAGATGTGGGAGTGGGCAGATGTGGGAGTGGGCAGATGTGGGAGGATCACCTGTCCAAAGCTAGCCAGGACTACAAAAAAAAAAAAAAAAAAAAAAAAAAAAGGACCTACGGTTAGTACAGTTCAGCAGTTCTCCACTAAATTCTTTTGAGGGGAATTACCCTCAGGAGTTTCTTGGGATTGTAAGTTGTAAAGGATGTTTGCTTGGGTTTGGGGTTTAGGGTTTAGAGCTGGGGGAAAGGTAAGACTAACTAGAGATATTTTCCTATATCGTACTGATTCCTTTGTCAACAGAAAAAGTCACATCCGAATGCCGTGCTCTAGTGCCTGTCTTTACCCGGTTGGAGTTTGGAGGTTCATGTAAATGTTTACTTAGACTTTACTCTGCTGAGTCAATAGATATTTATGTATTATTGGTTAGATGTCTATAAGTCCCTTTGCAAAGGCACTTCATTACATTTGTGGTTTTGTTTGTTGATTAGTTTCTTTATTTTGATATTTTGAAACTGGGCCTTATGTAGCCAGGCTATTCTTAAACTGCCCATATAGTAAAAAGTGGCTGAGAACTCCAGGTCCTCTCGCTTCCATCTCCCAAGAATGTGTGGTTGTGAGGCACACCACTATACCTAGCTACCCCTGTCTCTTAAACTCATGTTTTTGGAGATTTTAAAAATCATTCCTTGAGGATTCCATACATGTATTCACCACGATATGATTCATCCACCTCCTATTTCATGCCTTCAAACCCCCTTGGACCACCACTGTGTGTCCCCGTGCCAACCTCATTATTACTCATTTATCCTCCTCCTCCTCTTCTCTTCTTCCTCCTCCTTCAGTATCCCATTCCCTCTCTGTTGGTTTTTTGCTTGTTTGTAGATTGGTTGGTTTTCGAGCCCGAGTCTCACTCTGTAGTTCAGACTGACCTGAAACTATGGTTCCTGGTGACTTCAAAATCCTCGTGCTTTTCCCGTCTCAACCTCCCAAATGCAGGGATTGTGGGCATGAACTGCCATTCCTGGTTCTAAACCCACTTTTTGATATGACACAAAATAAGTGACACACAGACTTGTAGCCCTTTGAGCTTCCTCTTGGCATGAGACCTCTGAGAGACAAGGTGAGTCTGACTCTGGGAGAAGCTTGTTTGGTGCTCTGTCGGGGAAGGATGGTTGGGCTGAGACTGACTGAAGTCCATAGATATGATCCACAGTCAACAAATCATACAAGAGCACAGCAAAGGATTGCTCATACTGAACTCTGGCTAGGTGCACAGCAACCAATGAACTTGATGGACAGCAAGAAGGTGAGGACCAGTCATTTATTAAGTTCTAAGATGGGAGGGCCCTCCTTTAGCAGATTTCCTATTACAGCATTTTTCTTTTGAATAAACAGGATTTTTTTTTTTTTTTTTTTTTTTTTTTTAGACCAGTAGATTTCTACTCTATTGTGCATACAAATCACTTAAGACCTTTGAAAGGGAGGATCCCCCGGTCAGAGCTTGGCTGCAGAGACTCTGACTTGCTCTGGGATGGGACTCCAGACCTGGTATTTTTGGAAAGGTTTCTGGGTGACCTCATAGGGAGCCAGGCTGACAATGGAGCAGTGGAGTCTGGGTGACTGGTTAATCTTGTCCATTCCTTCCTCCTCCAAAGGGCAGCTGTTTCTGGACAAATGACCATGAATTTGTGATCCTTCTGCCCCAGCCTCCAGAATGCTGACATTATAGGCATTCACCTCCATATTTGGGAATTGATTTCCTTCTTTCTGGCTGTCTGACCCCCCTGCCTTGTTCTGCGGCATCACTGTTGGCTGTATGGTTTCTCGCTTGTTTTGATCTTTATTAGCCCCCTTTTAGGAACACCAGTGCCTTCAGGTCATGTGCAACTTGCCAGGGCCTATGCTTTGCAATCCCTGAAAGACTCAGCTCTGCAGATGGTGCCTGAGCCCTGTGACCCACAAGCTCTAGATATATAGAGCCAGGAGCATCAGTGCCAACCGGGAAGTCCTTAGAAAACTTAATTCTTAGCCAGAATGGCGGCTCACTCTCCTAATCCCAGTACTTGGGAGACGGTGACAGAAGAATAAGAAGTTCAAGGTCTTCTTTAGATACATAGAGAGTTCAAAGCCATCCTGGTCTACATAAGAGTCTGTCTCAACAAAACAAAAACACACACACACCACACACACACACACACACACACACACACACACAAACACAGGGTGGGGTAGGGGGAGAAGAGGAAGAGGAACAAAACTAAATCTTACCACATCTCAAATCTACTGAATCAGAGACATTACATGAGGGGCCAGGCGGTCAGTGTTGATAAACCCTCCCTATCATTCTAGTGTATTCTAAAATTTAAATGTCACCGATGTGAGGCTAATTCAGACCAGGGACAGGATTATATTGGACTATTAGCAGGCAAAACCCATGATGCTCTGCTGCTAAGCCCTTAGCATGCAGGCTGGGCACCCACAGGCTGAGCAAGCTTCAATCTCCCATAAAAACTACCATTATTTCAAACCTAGCTCAGTGCCAGAGAGTCAATGGGGGCCCACTTTATCGACTTCTCTGCCTTGTAGCCTCACACCTCACTGTGCTGGGCTCTTGCCACACTCGGACCATGCACTCCCACCCTAGCCCCCTCATCCCTATGTTCTCTTGATCCTGCAAGGGGCTGGGGAGCTTCAACCACGTAAGCCAGAAGCAGAATTTCCCAATGTGCTTCTTTCTTGGAAGCGTTTATCTTTCTACTTAGTAATCTCATTTGACCGACTGCCCAGCATGACTGAGCCACCTCCTCTGTGGGTATGCTGGTAGCTCATTCTGTGGTCTGAAAGCCTGATTTCTCACCTAATTGGTACTGAGTTTTCCCCTACAGTGATACAATGATTATCAGCTGTGATGATCAACGAATGCAAACTGATTTGGTTTTAAGTGGTCTGAGAGCTTAAGCTTCCCAATGGATGCTACCCTTCAAAGTGGTCCTCTCAGGAAGCCACCTACTTATGCTGACTGTCATTGGTAAGGAATGCTCTTCTGGGTTGGCTACCAGCCCGAGTCTCAGATTTGTGCTGCTCCATAGTCTGGTTTCGTCTTCCACCACCATCTCCCCAGTGCCCACGGCTCCGACCACAGAATGATTTGCTAGTTCTTCAATTTAACCCCGTGCTTTCACATTTCATTGCTCTGTTAGTTGAACACAGTTTGGAATCCTCTTGTTATGCCTCTCGTTGCTTTTTAAAATTCGACTTATCCTTCCGTTTCAAGCTAAAATGCTGTTCTTCCCACGACGTCTTTTCTTTTCTCAAATCAAAATTATGGCTTTATCTCTCCTCACATATCATTGGTGGCATTAATACTGTGTATTTATTTCATATTTTTGATCATTTCATGTTTATGGATATTTTGCCTGCATGTGTGTCTGTGCACCACATACGTGCAGTGCCAGTGGAGACCAGAAGAGCGCGTCAGGACCCTTGGGAGCGGAGTGGCACAGTTGTGAGCAGCCATGTGGTTACTGGGAATTGAACCCCAGTCCTCTGGAAGAACTCAGGGTTAGGGCCAGTGCTCTTGACCACTGAGCCATCTGTCCATTTTTAAGGTTTTAACTCCCAAGGTAAAGAAGTGTTAGCAAGTCTAGTATCATGGCAGAAAACTGGGATAGGTGGCATCCGGGTTTTCTCTGTCATCGAGTCTCTGTGTGCTTTCTTTGGCTAACCTGTGGGAGAAACTGGATTTGGCAAATTCGGTGATGGAAGTAGCTGTGGCAGAGGAACAGGCTGCAAGTATTCTGTTTCAGTCGGGGAGGATGGAGAACCCAGTGCCAGCACTTAGGGTTGTTCATTGTGGTACTCAGTCTTCTTTTCCCTTTGGGGGTCTTTTACTGATGCTTCGTGAGAGCATTTTAATTCCTGATTTCTCTTCCCAGAATCTAAGCTGGTTTTGACTCATTTGTGATGTGCTCGGGTTTCCAAAAGGATCCACCACACCATAGATTTGTCTTTCTGCTATGCCGAAGAACACCCTGACTGTGGTATCCCACACCGTGACCTTCCAGCTCTTCTTCCCAATACATGAGTCACTGCTTCCCGATTCTCTGCCCTCCCCATTTCCCCTGTGATGTGCCATAGAGAAAGCTGTCCTCCTTTACTGGGAAGTTTCTGTCTTTCCCCACTGGTTTTAGGCATGGTCCAAAATCCACTCCTTCCAGGAACACTTCTCTGATAAATCCTAGGCTGCTGAATCACTTCTCAGTTTTATATTGCCTTCAACTTTGTACATTTAGTTTAGAAATTGTATTATACACTTTGGGTTTGTTTTTGAGACAAGGGATTGCTATGCAGCCCAGGTGGGCCTTCAGCTGGTGATCCTCTAGTCTCACTCTCCTTGTGCTGAGATCACAGGCATAAACCATGACGCTCCTCTTGAATTTGGTTTTGTTATAATATTTATTTGCTTATTAGAGAGGGTCCCACTGTGTAGCTCTGGCTAGCCTTGAACTCATAGAGACTGACCTACCCTGAGACCTCCCAAGTGCAGAGATTCAAGATGTTCACTGCCATGCCCAACCATGTTATAATCATTCCAGAAGTTATATATTTTTACCTTATATATTTCACTTCAAAGAAAAACAGAACTAGATTAGATTCTTACTGTTACATAGAACATGTTTTCTCTCCCCCCCTCACTTACACATACACACTCTATTCACAATGAACTTACAAATCTTCAGGGATCAGAGTCATTGAGGAGGTGGGATTACAGGTTGTCTTGTTTTTAAAAAGTGTGACCCCATAGATCACAAGATTTCTCCTATGAATAAGAAGATAAATTGGTTGTTGAAAAAAAAAAATGAGACAGGCACTTGCTATGTAAGCCAGGCTGGCCTTGAATTCTCTCTGATTTTTCTAAGTACCCTGACTGTCGGGATAACAGCCCTGTGCCAGCACGTCTGGCTGTGGTAGACATGTCTAAGGGTGTCATATACTTGTGTTACCATTCCTCCTGATCCTCAAGGGTTGATAGGACTGCGGATGGGGACAGATTGGATGGTGGCTCTGAACTTTGACTGTGGGACTCAGCACAGAAACTCTCAGTTCATTATTCCTCCTAGAGGGAGTGAAGTAGGTTGACTTGATTTAGAGACTGAAAACAACTTCAACAACAAAAACATAAAACAAAACCCAAACCAAAAAAAAAAAAAAAAAAGCAACAGCATGCCATTTCTCACACTTGAGTACAGTGGAGTAAGTGATACATACTCTGTGTAAATTGCTTGGTGTACTGACTGTACCTTTGTCCACCTGCCCACAGTAATTTGTCTATTAAGCTGAAGGACTGACTCTCTGATTTGCATCTACTTGTTGTGGAGGCATTGTGTTCCCTAAAATATTGTGTACCCTAATAAACTTATCTGGGATCAGAGAACAGAACAGCCACCAGATACAGAGACTAGAAAATGGTGGCACTCATGTCTTTAATCCTAGCTGTGGGATGGTCTGTATGTCAAATCTGTTGCTCTGATTGGTCAATAAATAAAACACTGATTGGTCAGTGGCCAGGTAGGAAGTATAGGCAGGACTAACAGAGAAGAGAATTGAGAGAACAGGAAGGTGGGAGGAGACATTGCCAGCTGCCGCCATAACAAGCAGCATGTGAAGATGCCGGTAAGCCACAAGCCACGTGGCAAGGTATAGATTTATAGAAATGGATTATTTAAGATATAAGAACAGTTAGCAAGAAGCCTGCCACTGCCATACAGTTTATAAGCAATATAAGTTTCTGTGTTTACTTGGTTGGGTCTGAGCGGCTGTGGGACTGGTGGGTGACAGAGATTTGTCCTGACTGTGGGCCAGGCAGGAAAATTCTAGCTACAATTCCAGAGGGAGAAACCCCTCTGGATCTCTGTGAGTTCAAGGCCACATTGGAAATAGCCAGGCATGGTGACTCATGCCTTTAATCCCAGGAAGTAATGGCAGAAAGCAGAAAGGTATTTAAAGCGTGTGGACCAGGAACTAGAGCTGGTTAAGCTTCAGGCTTTCGAGAAGTGTTTCAGCTGAGATCCATTTGGATGAGAACTCAGAAGCTTCCAGTCTGAGGAAACAGGATCAGCTGAGGAATTAGCAAGGTGAGGTGGCTGTGGCTTGTTCTACGTCTCTGATCTTCCAGCATTCACCCCAATAACTGGCCTCAGGTTTGATTTTATTAATAAGACCATTTAAGATTCATGCTACAACTTGTAGGAAGTATTGAACATCTACTATGTGTGGGTAAGAACCATCAGAACACATTAGTGATTAAGATGAGAGATAGTAATCAGGACTTTTCTCATCTGATAACCACAAGCCTCAAAATTCAGATGAATTTTGACAATATTTATCTCATTTAAATTCATCAGCTCAGGATACTTAGTGCTTTTATTTTCCCCAAAATTAGATATCCACCAACAAATATTTATTGAGCATCAACAAGTTGCAGGTTGGTGTGAATTTTCCAGTATGGCTTTCTTTCTACTGGGGGAGACATATAAAACAAACATGAGGAGCAACACACACACACACACACACACACACACACACACACACACACACACACCTATGTATCATTTTCTCTGAAAGAAAGGTAACATTATCCTGAAGCAAATCTCATGAGGACTCAGGAAGTTCTAAAGGGAGTCTCTTTAAGACTCAGGAAGAGCCGGGCAGTGAGATGCATGTCTTTAATCCTAGCACTTGGGAGGCAGAGGCAGGTACATCTCTCTGAGTTTGAGGTTAGCCAAGGTCTACAAAGTGAGTTCAAGGCCAGCCAAGGCTACACAGAGAAACCATGTCTCAAAAAACCAAATCAAAAGAAAAAAAAAAAAAAAGAGACTCAGGCAGAAACAACTAAGAAGTCTCAGGAAGTCCACAACACTTACTAGATTTACAAGACCCTACCTTCCCTAAGGTTATATAAGAAGTAAGGACTGCTGAAGAAAGGAGATTCTCTGACATGTCTAGCTGCCTATAAGATGTGCAGAAAGCTCCAGGGCTCCAAAGTTCATGAGTTGTCATCCATCCTGAGGTGGGCTTTAAGTGATGTAGCTGCCTTTGAGTAGTCTGTACTCCTGTAAGTACCCCATGTCCATACTCCTGTAAAGAACCTCAATAAAATCATTGGGTTGTCGAGTTAGACTTTGGTGATGTCATTACTTTAGTCTGTTCTTAGTTTCCTCTCTGGGTTTGGCAGCTATTTGTTGATATCTCCCTAGGGATAGTGTCAACTCTCTCTCTCTCTCCAAAGAGAGTAAGCAACTTAACTTGGATGTGTTATAAAATACCTCACAGACCAGGTCTGGCAAGGAATTCTTGGAGGATTGTTTTACTCATCTATCTGTCTGCCTGTCTGTCTTACTATCTATCATCTATCTATTCTCTATCTATTTGATATGGGGTACCCTCTGTTCCAGAAGCTCCCAAGAAGCCAAGTATGGCTGAAACTGAGAGTGGTGAGGCAGGAAGGAGGAAGGACCATGTCATCTCAAGTCTTATAGGCCACTGTAAAGACTTTGCTTTTTTTTCCCTGAGAGATATGGGATTTACTCAAGAGTCTTGAGCAGACAGATGAGATGACCAGTGTTTAAAAGGATGATACTGGCTGTTCTGTTGTGGTTACATGGGTAGCCTGAGTAGAAACAGCAGGGGAGGTTATGGAGACCAGTCAGGAGTCCAGTGCTGTCAGCCCAGGCTGAAGAGGATGGCGGCTTGGGCATTGTAATACAGGTGGAGACTTTGAGATGTTGTGGATTTCTGGACTTGTTCTTTGGTGGAATCCATAGGACCTGTCATATCAGATGTAAAGTTTGAAAGAAGGAGAGGAATCAGAATGAACTAAAAAAAAAAAAATCACTTTGAGACAGTGTGTCACCGTGTATCCCTGACTGGCCTGAACTCACTATGTATACCAAAACTGGCCTCAAACTCACAGAGATTCACCTGCCTATGCTTCCCAAGTGCTGGGATTACATTGCAAAATATTGTTCGTTTGCTTTGAGATGTGTAGGTCTCACTACGATGCCCAGGATGGCTTCAGATTGCTGGGCCAAAGTGATTCGTTAGTTTTAGCCTCCTGCGTAGCTGGGACTACAAATCCACACCAGGACAAATCCAACTTCAGGGACAGAGGAACTGGAAGGATGAAATTGCCTTCCACTGAGATGAGAAAGCCCGTGGGCAGGTGCATATGAACTGGCTTTGCAGATGTTGACATGTTACATTGTCCCCATTTTGCTCCCATGCCTGATATTTACAGGTGCCCGGTGAAAATCTATGGAATCCTAAGTGCTTGCCACTCTCTGAGCCTCCCAGGTCACCTGCAGGAGTTTACCTGCAGACAGAATGGAGGTAGATGGACACACAGCTGTGGGGCCCTGTGGATCACCACACATGAGATCTGAAAGGCTCCAAATATCTGGGCAGGGGAGAGCAGCCCACACTGGATTTCCAAAGAGAAAAGGTGTGATCCATAAGGGTTGGATTTACATCTGATTATTTCTTAGCGGCCCCCTCTCCTAGGTACTGGCCGCCACACATCTTCCTGGTTCCTCATTTCTTCCTGGTTTCCTCGCTGTAATTTTCCCCCCAGAACTTGATTATGGTCATTTCCAAGCTTCGTCTCTAGCTCTGCCACTCTGCTCTCCACTAAGCACAGTCTTCTTCAGGACTTACCCAGACACGGGAACTCAGCAATTCTCCGGCATGGATTCAACAGTGGAAACTTGTCAGATGGACACGTGGCTCTCTCTTCTCTCCTGAGCTTGCTCAGATGGGATGGAGTGAGCCCGGACAGAGATGCAGGGAAGCATCCACAAAGGCCCAGGTTGAATGGATATGAACCTGTTCACAAAGCTGGGGCTGCCCGCTGTCGGCCTTCCGAGGGCTCTTGTAGAGGAGCCGTCTGTGTGTCTTTATACGTAGGGACTATGCTTCTACTGAAGGCACAGACAGGCAGCCTTATTCACCCCTGTAGCTGTATTTCCTGGATGCATGCAGGAGGTACATAATATTTGACCTTAGCACACAATACCAAGCAGAATGAAATGAGTCATCCTTGTCAAGGATTTGGTTTGAAACTGTAGGCTTGGAAGTCACGTTTAGCCCTTTAGCAGGAGCTTTCTGAAAAGGAAACATCCTTTTTATCTTATAAAGTTTTGGGCAACTGATGGTCCCAACGTGAGGAAGCCATGATTAAGTCTCAGGAAACAGAGAAGGAAGATGAGACACAATTTCACTGAAGAGTCCGGATGGGTGGGCCTGATGTGAAAGGCTTCTGATGTCAACACCAACCTGACTCAGAAACTCTGCTTGGAATAAGATTGTCCGACTGCTGAGCGTTTGTCCAAAGTGTCTACCTTGATGTTCTTTCTGCACACCAACTCCTGGACTTTGTGATGCTTTGGAAGGGTTTCTAGAAGAATGCATTCCTCATATTCTTCTAAAATGGCTGTAAGGAGTCCTCTTATAGGACCCAAATAGAAGTGCATGATTCTGGAAGGTGTTCCAATCTCTTAGGGGCAAATTTCTACCATTTATACTTCATTAATTTTTTTGTGTGTATGAGTTTGTGTGAGCACATGTGCATGCATCTCCTCTCTCTCTCTCTCTCTCTCTCTCTCTCTCTCTCTCTCTCTCTCTCTCTCTCTCTCTTTCTCTGTGTGTGTGTGTGTGTGTGTGTAGGCCAGAGGTTAACTGTGGATGCCATTCCTCAAGTGCCATCCACCTTGTTCTTTGAGACACTTGGTCTAGAACTTGCCAACTGAGGTAGACTGACTGGCTACTGATTTCCAGGGATCTCCCTGTCTTTACCACTCAATCTCTCAGACTATAAAGTCCCTGTCCAGACATTTTACATGGGGGTCTAAGGTTAAAGCTCAGCTCCTGATACTTATATGGCAAGCACTTTATAGATAGTCATCTCTCCAGATCATCATTCATATTTTAAGGCTGGAGATGAATATACATTCGGCCTACTGTATCCAGAAGTTCTGTGTCTATGTATTTAACATGCTGTGGATTGAAAATAAGTCAGAGAAATTGTATGTACAGACTTTTCCCCATCATCACTTCCTGAACACTATGGTGTAATAATTAAATAACATTTGTATTGTATTAGATATTGTAAGCAATGCATAGATGATTTAAACTACAGGAAGTGTGCATGTAGGTTATATGCAAATACGGCATTTTATATAAGGGATTTGAGCCTCTACACATTTTGATACCAGCAGGGAGTCCTGCATTCAATCCTCTTCGGACACCGAGGGGTGTCTATAATCCAGTGAGCCTATAAACACAAAATGGGATGGAGAAAAGAAGCCAAGCAGTTACATATGTCTTAACTCAGCCTTTCTCCCCAGTGTGTGACCAATTTAATTGGCTTCATGAATAAGTCGCTCTAGACAGCTGCTGGTTCCTTGGTCAGTTCTTCTGAAATTAACCACCCCGACAGCTTTCAAGAGTGTGAGACTACAAAGCGGGCTCGTTGAGGATTATTTCCATGTGTTTTTGAACAAAGCTGAAAACAACTAGAAGAATGAATAGTCTAGATGACTGGAGGTGGGGGCAGCCCTGAACTAGCTTTGAAGGACCTCTATGCCTTTTTGTTTCATATGATGAGAAAGAAGTATCATTTGTTCACCCAACAAACATTTATTAGACTGACTGGCAGGGACTCCTCTTGACACTAGAGATATGTCAGTGGATAATCATAAAAAAGCAGGCCCATACTCAACTGTCATATACTGCAGTTGGGAAGTGCCTCCTGTACCCATTTCTGACTCCTTTTTGAACAGGAGACAGATTAGTCACACAAACCTGAGATTTATTTATGAGAAAGGAAGATTTATTCCCTCCTCTGCCTCTGGGTCTGCCATACTTTTCTCTCTCCTTAACTGTCCAAAAGCCCATAATTCTCATAAGAGAGTACTCCTGTGTGCAAAGAATAGAGAAAGTAATTCCTATAATTTGCAATTTCAAACAGACCCTCAGAAAAGGCATATTATTATAGCCTGTCTGGAAGGATAAGCCAGAGGCATCATTTTTTTTTCCCTTTTTCTTCTCCTTTCTTCTCTTTTCTCTCCTCAACCTCTGCCACCTGCTCTCTTTCTCTGATAGGGTCTCATGTCGCCCAGGCTGGCCTTGAACTCACTAAGTAGCAGAGAATGGTCATTCAGGCCTCTAAATCCACCTCCAAAGAGCTGGGATTACAGGCTTGTACCATCACACCCAACTTTGACAATTTCTTGGCCAAGATCTTTGCAAACAGCTTGGTACAAGGTGTAGGGTTCATCCTTGATTTCTTTCTTTTCACTGGCCAAGATCTGTACATTCCACACCTAATGTGTTACTTTCCTATTCTGCCCCTATAAGAAGCCTAATTTTCCTCTAGCCTATTAAGAACCCCCCTCAGAGCCCCTTGGTTTCAACCTTAGCCTTGATGTATTGTTAAGGCTTACCACCCAAGAACAGCATCGCTTATCCTGTTTTCTTACCTTCCATTAGTCTTTACCCCCCCCCTTTATTCTGATCCTGTCTCGTCTCTCTTCTAAATAGCTTCAATTTTTAAAAAATCTTCAATTCTTAACTTCTCTCCCTCCCCTTCTCTCTCTTCCTTCTCCCCCACCCTGAGTTTGTGTGTGCATGAAATCCAGAGTTTTGTGTGTGCCAGGCAGGGGCTCAGCAGCTGAGCTAACTACATCCCCAGCCTCCGTACTCATGTTTGTTCTAAGCTCTGACTTGGGAAGATGACACACATTTCCTGGCATATGCCCCGTGCTTTCTAGCAGCTAAATCTCCGTTCTTACATTTCCTTCCTTCTAGAATTCCCCTTTCGCATTCCTGCCATCTGAAACTCTGTTCATCAATTAACTTTTTTTTTCTTCTTTCCCCAAATCTTTCCTGCTCTGCCCACTCACCACAGTTTGGCTTGAGGACTTGCCCTCTCCGGCAGCTATTCCTGTCCTTCCTTCCTCCTCTCCTGCATTTGTTATTAGGTCCTTAAAGCAAACTCCAGGACCTCCCCCACCCATTCTCTTATGGCTTCATATATGTCAGGATTAAACAGACTGCTTTCTGAATTCTGAAACTAGTCTTGGAAATATCCGAGGGGCCAGTGGGGTGGGGATGTAGCTCTGAGTTGGGGTGAGTAAGTTGAACGATTGTATATTTTTTGTCAGGAGGGCTTTTCTGTTAGACTTAGGGTCAGCCCATCTGAAAAGATTCCACTGAACAATCAAACAGATACATGTTGGTGTCTATGGCGATAAAAGAACAATCTTTTGTAGTAATTCTGATTTATGGAGGAGACCGGCAAATAAGAGGCACTAAATAATATTGCCTAACATTTCCCCGGGATTCAGCCAAAAGAATAGTGGAGAGAGAAAAAGAGAGGGTGTGTGTCATGCTTATTGTGTGTCTAGACTGTTCAATGTGCATAGTTCTTAACATACAACAGTAAAAACCAACATTTTGGTTTTTTTTAGTATACACACTTGAGACTTGTTTTTTTTTTTTTTGGTTTTTCGAGACAGGGTTTCTCTGTGTAGCTTTGTGCTTTCTGAGCTCACTTGTACCAGCTGGCCTCGAACTCACAGAGATCCGCCTGGCTCTGCCTCCCGAGTGCTGGGATTAAAGGCGTGCGCCACCACCGCCCGGCTTGAGACTTGTTTTTAAATACACACTAGGCCTGTATTCTACCCATGGTCACTCATTTCATTTTCATCAGGATACTGTAGGTTGAAGGAATTACTTGTTTATTTTTTGGAGACAAGAGCTCATATAGCCTAGGTTACCCTCACACTCTTTCTGAAGGCAAGGATGACCTTGAATTCTTTTTTGTTTGTTGGTGTTTTTCGTGTGTGTGTGTGTGTGTGTGTGTGTGTGTGTGTGTGTGTGTGTGTGTATGTTCTTATGTGTATGGATGCACATGTGTGCATTTCTTGATAGCCGAAACAAGAAAGCCTGCTTTAGCAAGTTGAGGGCATTGAACTGAAGAGAGAACATGACTCAACAAGGTAGGAACAGAGAACTGACTCCTCAGTGTTGTCCCCTGACCTCCATATGTGCCCCCTAGTAGCAACATAATAAATAAGAAAAATGAAATGCTAGCTTTCTAAGATATGCCCAAGTAGTAAGTGATCAATCTGGGATTCCAGTTCAATGATATAAATTACCATTGGAATAATGTGTGATTCCATTTTGAGAAGTTATGAAGAAAAGGGTAGTATTTCAGGCTGATGCCTGGCAAATAATAGCTCCAGAGCCAGGCAAAATATGTTTCATCTCTAGAGTCTTACATCTTTTTCTTTTAAGCTTATTATAGTGACTGTGATTCAAGCTCCATACATTTCCAGGAAATGAGTGTCTGTTTTTGACTTAATTGTATGACATGCATAATTGGGTCAGAGAGTGAGTGGCCTTGCTCATTGTGAATTCCCAGGAAATCCCTCCAGAGTTGATCATCTCCTCAGAGAAGGATGTTCCCTTGCCCACGTTTCTATGTGCATTCCCGGGGGATTTTGGAAAGTCAATTTGATTCATTTCTCAAGCTGGGAAATGCTCTATAGCTCTGCCCCGCTGGGTGCATGTCTCCTGATAATGTGTCCCGGATGAGCTCACACACCTATGTGTAGCACTTCTGTGCCACCTGGATTGCTACAGGCAACACAGCCAAGTGGCCATTACTCACTAAATAATGAAACGACCTTTTCGATTCACCCAGGACCTTGAGACTTGTTTTTAAATATAGTTTCTCCTCCGTTGGGAAGCCGCAGCACAGCCATGATGAAAGGTGGCCTGTGAACTCAGTGCTTTGTTAGCTGTCCTTGGAGCCCCAAAGTTCCCCAGAAGCCTAGGGGCATAGAAAATGGACCTCCTTCTAAGCTGTCTCTTCGAGCTAAAACAGAGTTCCTGTCTAGTTTAATGTATGCCCCTCAGTCTGCTCAGACTAAAACCTGGCCAGGCGCCCTCCAGTTTACCAGCTCAGACCCCCTTGTCCTCTAAGAGCCAGATGGACTAACACATGGCATGGTGACACAGGTCAGAAATCCTATGATGCAGGAAACAGAGGTGACCTGGACCTCATAGAGAAATCTTCACTCCAAATAAATGAGGACTTGGGTTTTTCTTTTGGAGATGCTTTGAAAGCTATAGTGTGTGTGTGTGTGGGGGGGGGGAAAGTAGGAACATATCTGAAGATAGATATCCCTTTGCTATTTAGATTGGTTCAACAAGTTGGATTTCAAGTAGGCATGGTGGCTCATGCCTATAATCTCAGCACATGTGACGGTGAGTCAGGATGATTGTCAGGTGTGGGGAGTCCCCCTTGGGCTACATAGTGGACTCCAGGGACAGATTCTGTCTCAAGAATATCTAAATTCAACTATGAGACAAGTTAGATTTCATCACTGCAGGTGGATTGTGGCCATCAGGAACATGTAACTTATGGCAGGTTTGAGTGGGTGATTTCTTAGTAAACATCTAAGGGCTCCTTTGAGTGACATGAACTACTCTGTTCTCTACTGGGATGAGCTGTTCTTGTCTCCTGAGAATTGTTTTATGTGATGTACGTGTATACATAGGCATGTGTGGTTGGTTGGTTGGTTTTTTTGAGACAGAATCTTTGTAGGTTGGCTTAGTCTGAAACTCACTATGTAACTCAGGCTGGCCTTGAACTCACAACAATCCCCCGGACTCCACCTCCAAAATATTTTGATTACAGGCATAAGGTATCACTTCTATGTTATCATGAGAATCTTGAAAGGATTTCAACTTGTGCGGCTGAAGTTGGGGAAAAGTAAGGGGTACATTTGGCGTCTTTTGTCGTAAGCATTGTGTGTGACTTGCAAGAGGACAGACTGCAGAGATATCTGGGAGATATTCAAGTTGGATTCTCCCCAACTCATGTCACCTATTGTGTCTTGAATGCTGTACTAACAGTGAAAGGACAAGGATGAAAAGGACTGGCATGCCTAGGGTGGGGTAGGGACATGTCTAGAGGAGGCACCACCATGAACTTGGCAGTGCCATAATGAATCACTGTCAACTCGGTTGTTTTGGAAGGTGGTAGACTCTGGGCACCCCACTCGGAAATACAGCATCTTGGCATCTCAGAAAACAACAGAAGCAGATCATAGACTCCAGAAAGAGTTCTCTCTCACTCTTGGCCCCAGCTTCCGAGTACTCTACAAAATCCACCTGGCTTGTCCTTAAAATAGTTCATAAAACCCTCATGCCAGAGGTTTAGTCCAGAGGGATGCAATATTGTTGCCTCTGGAGACACGAAAGCAGAAAGACGTCTGAGCAAAGAGCCTGGCCAGGTGCCCTCCAGTTTACTATCAGCTCAGACCCCCTTGTCCTCTAACCACACTTTGCACAATTGTCCTTAAGAACTCACAGTTTTGTGTTCCACTGAGTCTTAATTTCCTTCCCTCCCTCAGCTCTCTCCCGGGTCTCATATAGCACCAGGCTGGCTTTGATTTCTCTATGTAGGTGAGGATGGCCTGGATGGCCATGGGCTCCTGATCTCCCTGCCTCTGTCTCCCAAGTGGTGGGCAGATAGGCTACTATGCCCTATTGACTCAGTTTCTGATGGCACCTGTGCCACGTAAAACTTTCACTAAGCAAATTTGTGTGCATTTCTCTAGTTCATCTGTCTTGCGTTGTAGGGTTCTGAGCCATGAAATTCATGGTGGTGAAGTAAAAGATCCTTTCTCCGACATCTAGGCTGAATCCTGATGGGTGAGACCAAGTTGTTCAAACAAGTGTGGTGATGGTGAGAGGTGTCAGAGGCTCAGGTGGATGGCACACAGGTGCAAGGGGTCAAAGGGAGAGAGAGAGAGAGAGGTTATAATTAGAGCAGGCGAAGCATACAGTGAGAAGAAAGGGGAAGTGAAGGGGCGTGGCTGCTGTGCCCAACCCAAAGAGCCTGCCCTCAGGGCGATGAGAAGCCACCAGCTGGTTGAAAGCATCAACAAAAGGCTTAGCTTTCCTGCAGCTGCTCCTGCCCACCGAAGTCTCATAGCCCAGGTTTTTAATCGCTGGGCACGTGTGCCCGCTTATTCCTATGAGAGGGGCGTGTTTCTGAGTGGAAGAGATCAACAGGCAGTGGGTGATGGCTTGCCGCGTCAGCCATCTGAGCAGCATTCCGAGGCATGCTTCCCTTCCTAGGTGGCACTCCAGGAGTGACTGACATCTGCTTCATATTAGGGATAAAGCCCAATCCATTGTAACGGAAAGCACACCGGCTTCCGGGTAAGAGACCTGGGTTCCCGACGCGGATGGGGCTAGGGACACGCTTCCTCCAGATATGGGCGCCTGGATATGTGATAAAACAGAAGCAGGTCTTCCTTTCTCACCTCCCTTGATGAAGATGCTAAAACCTACAGAGAATTGCCTGGCCTTTCTCCCGGCAGGCGCTGGAATCCATCATCAGTGTTTTCGAAGAACTAAGAAGCTGATGACACAGAGGTCCCCACCAGAGTCCCAACAGGACTTGCCGAGTTTCCCTTACTTTATGATCATTAATTAGGTCAGAGCCCCTGTCCCATCCTGCTTCCTCACCAAGGTCCCCTCTTCATCAGACGTGTGCATTAAAACACACAGGTTTGGGGGGTTGGAGAGATGGCCAATGGGTTAAGAGTGCATATTGTTGTTTTAGAAGATCCACATCAGGTGACTCACAACCACCCATTCTCCAGCTCCAGGGGATCCATTTGTCTGATCCCTGCAGTTATGTAGACAGACACATATAATTAAAAAAAAATAATTCTTTAAAAAAAATAACACAGGTTTTCTCATTTCTGAGGATTCTCAGGTCACATAAACTCATATAAATTGGCATGCTTTCTTTCTCTTGCTAATCTCTGTTAAAGGGGCCTCACTATGTATGAATCCAGAGATGTTTAAGGAAATATCACTCCCTACAAACACCCTGGCAAGGAAGAACGCTTTTCATTTTGCTCATCTCCCAGCGCCCTTCTACTACAGAAAAAAGGTGGCCAGTTTAGTAAAATGCTCTCAGTCCTGTCCCGCGACTTGTGAACAAGGAAGTGGTTCTGAGTAACAACACCCTCTGCCAGCCTGCCTGGGAACTCGCTAGAAATGCAAATTATGGGCTCCACCCAAAACCCAGTAAATCAGAAACTCTGTGGGTGAAACCCAGGCTTCTACCTTTAAGGAGGCCTCCCGGAGACTTTGGGTAAGGTTACAGTTTGAGGACCACACCCAAGGAGATAAACTTTAATAAAAACATTGCTGTACCAAACAAACTGAATCTCAGATTTCTTCGCCAAAGTTCCGCAGAATCACCAGGAGAGGGCGGCCGCGGACCTGCCTTCTCAAACTGTAGAGCCCAATGTGAGGGTAAACAGCAGCCACAGCAAGTTCTATCCGTTGCCCAAGTAAATCGCAAATATATAAAAAGAGACTTCAAAAGGCCGTGGTATCAAAGCAGCAGTTAAAGAGAAGGCGACATTCAAAGTCACAGCTGCGTCGACGGAGGCTGCATCAGCATCTCGGATTCCGAAGCATTTAGGGCTGAAGCAGTTTTTTTGCGGTATTTCTTCGAGTCCCTTTCCTTTGATATACATGAGCCTCTAGACTCTCCTTTGTTCTTTTTCCACACGTCAGGTTTTCATCAGGTTTTCGAGCTGACGAGCTTCCCCGCAAAGACGTAGATCTGCAGCACGCTCAGCTGCGGATCCGCAATGCTCCGCAGCCCTAGCAAGGGTTCGCCCACTGCCAAGTGCAAGCAGGGAATGTCCCTCCTCCCCACTTCCTCCACAGGACCCCACCACCTTCCTCACACACAACATTTTGATCTCTGGTGTGGCATTTGTGCCCTGCTCCTTTTTTCTCTACTCTGGAGCTGTCAACTGTTTTCAGGCCCAGTGACGGGAACCAGGGGACTGTTTGCAAGAGCCCAGCCACAGTGGGCCTAGATCTTGATGAGGCACTGAATGACAGGGCAATGGGTGCGAGGACTGGGACCTCCCTGTCTTTTCTGTTTGCCTGTATTTGGCCTTTACACTGAGGCACACCCACGCCAGAAGTCGGGCCCCAGGCAAGGGGTACAGAATGACTTGAGGGTTTGCGTTTATTCTAACTGTCCCCGGCACGAAATGTGTAACTCCCTCAAAGAATGAGCTGCACCGGGCATCTTACAGTGTGTTTAGGGAGCACCAAACAATTCCAGACTCTGTACATTTTTGGCCAGCACAAGTTAAAAGATTCTCCCTTCTGAAAAGTGTAATTAAAACAACAACAACAACAAGAACAGTGAGGCTTCGTTTTTTAATTTGTTTAAAATTTTTTAATTAAGTTTTTTGACAGGGCAGTTATATAATTTTTCTCTAAGGCTCAGGGAATACCCGGGGAGGAAGGAACAGAAAGAATGCAGGGCAGGATGATCAGCGGGAGGGGCTGCGAAATGCTATCTTCAGGGCACAGGAATGCCATTGCAGACAGGATGTCACAGTAGGGGCGACTGCATGCACGGGACCTGCCCAAGACTGGGCTTATCGACAGCCAACCACGGATAGGAAAAGGTTCATGGGGACCTACTGTCTCTGCCAACTATTTATTAGCTACTGATGGATTCTTGGGAAGGGACAGTTATTGTCTGCGGTTGTGTACCCCGGGTGAGCCGATTAGGTTCCTGTGGATTGTTCTGAGGCCACACAGATAGCCTTGGTTAAAGCCAGTGGCTTGCAAAACAAAAAAGACAGGAATTGGAAAGGGACCTGCAGAAAGGAAGAGGCCTGTGTGACAGGCATGAGAGAGAGTGGAGAGGCCAGGAGTAATCAGAATGAATTGTTTGCACCTATGAAACTGTCGGAAACCAAATCCAGTTAACAGAGACGGGGAGGGGAGAGTCAAGACAAAGGGCGGGATGCTTGGGGGTGGAAGGACACCAAGAAGAGTGCTGTGTGACAGGCTTTTCTTGGAGGGAGCTGAGCAAACCTCTGTATGCCCCAGATAGGGAACCACCAGCAAATGGAAGTTCCAATGCCACCAAGGCTCAACTTGGTGAAGCAATGGTTTTTGCTGGCCTTACTTACACTTCTGTAAGTATGGTGAAAGGTTACTTACAGAAAGAAATGAGTCAAAGACAGCTGCGTCACTAAAGCCCCTCATCACTGGGGACAGCGTGGGAAAGCTGGAGTACCCTGACACTCAACAGGTTAGGGAGGGTCCTTTCCGGGTGGCTCAGTGGGTCTGAACCTCCTCCAGGCAGCTCAGCTGGCTGTGTTTCTTGTAGGTTGGCTGGTCTCTGCCTAGGCTGGTCTCACCTCTGCCTCTTCCAAGCAGCTGGGCTTGCCTGAGAGTGACTTTCAGCCGTCTTTACTATTTATATACTTGGAGTGGGAGGGGGCCCGGTGAAGCTGGCAGTTTCAGGGACGTCCTGAAGCTGCTTTGAGTTGCTTACTTCCTGTCTCAATTTGCTTCCCTGCTGCAGGATGGAATGGTTCAGTCTGGAGGACATTGGACTCTACACAGCAAAGCAGAAGGGGAAAGATGGAAGATGGTAATGAGGGTGGGAAACACACACACACACACACACACACACACACACACACACACACACACGAAAATATTACAATGAAACCTGTTTTTATGCTAATAAAATCAATTTAAAAAGCTTAAAAATGGTAAAATAAAATACTATACACACACACACACACACACACACACACACACATATATATATATATATTTTCTTTTTGAGACTGGGTTTCTCTATCTATGTAGCCTGGTTTGAAATTGCCTTTTATGCCAGGCTGGCCTCACACTTCCTGGGACACTTGGTTTCGTCATTCATTTTTATCATTAGCATATAGAGTAATGTGTTTCATTATCATTTTCAATTTGGATGTTCAGAGCATTTCCTGCTCTGGGCATGCCAGGGTGGGGAAGGGGTTTGCCTATCGATAGGAGACATATTTTATAACTTTAAAGCTGAATGAGATTCTTTCTCAATTTGTAGTAAGATCTTCACACATCTATTCGAAGCCCAAGTTCAAATGGAAATCCTCCACAGCTCCCAGCCAGTGGAGGAAGGAGAGAAAGGAAGGGTAATATCTTTTAAGCCTGGTTCTGTGCTGACAGATTCCAGGCAAGAAGCACAGAGGGAGCTTTGCTCTTAGGGCCAGGCTGCTTCCAGTTTGGAAGGATGCATATTAAATGATGGTTTGTAACAACTGAGTTGTTATCTTGACTTTGGAACAGTAAGAAAGGAAACACAGACAGCCTGCTGGAGGACAATCCACAGCTGTCTTGATTTGTCATTATGATACAATCAGGTTTTTGTCTTTTTGGTGGTGGTTTGTCTATTGTTTTGTTTCATTTTCTGCTGTTCTCTCACAGTGGCCTGAAATTCTGAGACTGTCCAGAGGCAGGATGAAAATGCAGGGGAAATTTGGGGGCTACTTTCTTCTGGGAGCTCCTCTTTCTTTTAACTTTCATGTATAATCTGGATTAAAATATCTTTAATACAATCATCAACTTTATTTCTTAGCCTTGAAATTCTTTTCATCCTCAAAACTACAAAACCAAATTTGGCTTGAGTTGAGATCCTCAAGGCTTAGGAGAACTCCTCAGGTTGTTGAGGATCCAGTGTGGAGCCATATCTCTGTCCCCTTAGTGCTGACATGTCTCTTTCTTTTCTAGATATCATAGAATTATAGCTCTTTACCTATATCTTGCTGGGGTCTCTGCAAATGCCATGGCCAGCAGTGTGCATCCATGAGAAGCGAGGCAACAAGGCAGTTCGGTTCAACATGACTCAGTAGCTGGTGTTGGTTCAAACTTCCAAAGTCTGACCTCAAGTACTTTATTGTAGACATATTTGAGCACGGTATAATTTGGGGAAAAGTTCTCCTGGTGATAATTAGCTCAATCCCATGTGCACAAAAAGCTATAGACATGACTACATTGAAACTCTTTGTAAAGTGTAAGTGAACATCTTTTATAAAGACAGGTTGTGTAGAATAACCAAGACAACAGCCTCAAGATAAGTGTCTGGGGGGAGGGGGCATCTGGAGTGGCGTGGCCACATAGTGCAAAGGTCACAAAGGTATTAATCATGTCTGTTCCCATCCTTCTGGGAGAAAAACAAACAGGTTATATATCTCTCCCCCTGGAGAGACAACCCTGCGTGTTTCACATTTCTGGCTCCCCTAGTCCTTACCTGTGAACACAAAGACCTACATGCCTCCTGCACCACTTCGTGTTCACTTTTAAGAATTGAGGGTCAAGATACTTTCCTTCCACTTCAAGCCAATTAAATAACACACTCCATAGTGTGTGCAAAAAAGTGGGTTGCTAGTGGTAGTTGCTAAGGGGGGGGCACTTTTAGGGAAAAACATAATTGTGTGTGTGTGTCTTTTGGGGGAGCTATTTAAAACACTGTTAAAAGTACCTACCAATTTCTTGTTTCTGTTGTTTTAGTTAAGATTCTTTGCAGAATCTTACAATGATGGGTTGAGGATACAGCTCAATTGGTAGAAGTCTTGTCTAGCAATCAAGAAGCCCTAGATTGATAAAGCTCGTGTGGTGGGACACAGCTGTAATCCTACAATCCAGGAACTAGAGTCCAGAATATCAGGAGCTCAAGGTCATCCTTGACTATACAAGAAGTTCAGCCTGGGCTAGAGACAGTGTCACAGGAAAGAAAAGAGAAGAAAGAGCTTCATGATGAAGCAGCCAGGGTCTGGAGAAGCCCCGTTCATTCTTTGCTCATAATCACAGTAACCTCCCTGTGGACAAGACTCCTGTCTGTTAACTTGCCTTTTCAGACATGAACGTTAAACTGAGCATGCTCATAAATGGGCCTATATTAGTTACTAGTTCGGTGACAGACTACTTGATAAAAAACAAATTGAGGGTGGAAAAGCTTATTTCAGCTCTCAGTTTCAGAGGGTCTCATTCTACCACAGCAGGAAGACATGGTGGAGTTCATGGCGGCAGGAGAGAGAGCATGGTGGCCCTGTTCACATCCTGATGGATTGGGAAGCAGAGAGGAGACAGAACCAGGGCCTAGGCTATTAAAGACTCTCCCCAGTGATCTACTTCCACCAGTCAGGCTCTACTCCTGAAAGCACCCCAGACTGGTCATAACAGTGCCTCCAGCTGAGCTGTGGTGTTGACTTTTTAGAGATGCAAAGACAGTACTTGGCTCTATCTGCTACGAATGCAATTTCCCCAATAAAATTCCAAGCCTGTTTCTTTGTTTGGCAAAGAACTCTAGTGCTCTCCTTACTCGTGACAAATCTCTTCCCACTCCGTTATCTCCAGGTTGTGCTTGTTGGCTTTGCACTCACTGAGATATAATCCCAATTGTATCGCTACAGTAGAAGCAGGCTAAGAACTGCTTGCTAAAAACACCAGCCTGAAGCTTGTGATCCTTCTATGGGTCAGCCTCTTCGGCTCTTTGCTACTTGCCTTTCTGAGTAGGAGTGGCCTGCCCCTAACTTGCCTCCTAGCTGTCTCCTAACTACCAAGAGGAAGTCGGGAGAGACCATGCTGTTTGCTCCAGCCCCAGGTGTTTGACTGTGTAGCTAGCTCTTACACACTTGTGCCACACCTTCTCACTGTCATAATCCTGTGGGACACCGTCTACTCTGAACTTCTTCCCCTGCTTGACATCTTATAGGCTGGATGCCAGAGATCTCCTTTTTTCATGTTGAATGGAGGACGATATGGCCCTCAGAGGCTTCCTGGTTTTGATGAGGAAAGCTAGAAGAAACTGCCTCCCTTGACAGAACAGACACAAGAATGGCTACTTGGCATGGCAGTATCTAAATCCCATTTCCTGGCTTTAAGGTCTTAGGTAGTTAATTTTATGTGTCAATTTGACTGGTGCCCTGAAATCCTGGAATCATTATTTCTGACTGTTTCAGGGATGGGAGGGTGTTTCCAGGAAAGACTGGCATTCGACCAGTAGACTGAGCAAAACCCTCTCTTGCGATGTAAGTAGGCGTTGTTCAATCCTGCCACAGCCTGGACACAACATAAAGTCATAGGAAGGATGCGTCTGCTCCCTGCTTGGCTATCACACCCATCTTTTCTTGCTTTTTGATATCAAAACCTCTGAACTTGGCCTTCTGCCCTTGGATCGGAAGCAGACCATCGTATTCCCTAGTGTTGCCGCTTACCAGGAGTCTCCTTGGCCTCTGCAATGCTGTGTGCAGATTCTTCACAAGAACACCCCTGAGTATGCATCTGTTTCTATGGAAAGCTCCAGTTCAACTTGAGCTCAGGCGTTCTGATCATCCCAGTGGTCTAATCCAGCAGATACTTCTAGAACCTGTTTGAGTTACTGTTTCAATTGTCTTGGGCCCTGTGATGAAAACATGTGATTGTGGAGTTTCGGGGGAGGGGGGCTTAGGCTTCGGTTTGTATTGAGATTCAGGGCTATGCATTGTTTGGCTGCTTCTCCTCCAGCTCAGTCAAGGCTCTGGAACCTCCTCTTGGACCAACTCTTCAGCTCAACCTCAAATTCCTGTCTAGAACTAAAGGCTAGTGGGAGCTTCAGGCTGGGAGTCTGGTGTTACCGTGAGGCTGGCCTCTGGTGTTTTCCTTTTCCATTATAAGGCTCAAAGACCTCCTGGAGGGCACGGGTCCTTCCTTCACTCTGGGCCATACCTGGGGTCTGGTGGCTGAGTCCTTTGTTCCCTGCACGGCCTGAGCTCTGGACTCCTTGCCTTGCTCAGGGAATGCAGCCCTTCAGGGATTTTCTGAGCACCTCCTTGCACCTGGCCCATTTCTCTCCTAAGACAGGTTTTGCTGCAGAATGCTGAGCACCGCTCTGGTTTCTCACATCTCCCTGATGCAAATTGCTGTTCTGCTTACTCATGCGCCCTGGCTTGGGAGCAGCTGGACTTTGTCACATGGACTTTCTCAAGTATCTGCTCCTGGTAGAGACTTCAGCGGAGGCCTGTGTGCTGTCAGGGGCCAGCTGTGCCTAGGTTTGGCACGTCACTCCTGTGTCAGTCTCTCCAGGCTTCTTTACAGTCACACATCTCAGGAGAAACCATCCAAGGACAAATGTGCTCGTATCATCCTTCAGCTCAAACCCCTCCGACACTCCTTGCTGCCTTCCGTGTTCTTCATGAGATCGTGTCTCAGCTTGCTTTGGACTCTTTAACAAACTCGAATTCAAGGTCCTTGGGCTCAGACACTAACTTTCCAGTGAGCTCTCTCAGATGCTTCAGATAGATTCTAATTGAATCACTGTGTCCTAGGTCCTTCGGGGGTAAAATTCCAATGCTCAGTTGTAACTGTCCTTCGCCAGCCTGTCGGGCAGACAAGTTACACACAGAGGGTAAACGCCCAGAGCCCAGACTCTGAGCACCTGCGTTCAAACACTGGCTCTGTGGCAAGCTAGCTGTGGGGCCTCACTTTCCCGGCTTCAATTTCCTTGTCTGTGGAAAGGTCATCTTTACTCAGGGTTATAGTGAGGATTAAGCAAGCTAATGTGTCTAACACATTTAGGACATGATCTGGCACACAGTAGTCATCATCTAAATGTTACATGGTATTAGTTTTTAAGTCACCAGACTTCGGAAGTTGCCGTGTACTCCGTTCAAACTGCATTGCCAACGTTCCCTGGGAACATCTTGTGTTATATTTACATCTGCGCCAGGGCTCTTCCCCAAGCACAAGATACATTTCCTGCTTCTGAAGTTAGCCTGAGTTCTACGTGTCTTTCAAAACTTAGCAGAGCTTCTCCTTAGGAGGAGACTTCCTTCCTCTGGAGCCGTTGGATGAATTCTCCATCACACACCAGAGACACCTCCTATCACACTTTCTTCTAACCTGTGGTGCCCTCCTTGTTTCCTTGGTACCAGGGAGCCTCATCAGAGGAAGCACAGGCTTCTCAGGCTTGGAATCTCTAGGCTGCAGAACGGCCTTTGCAGAGAGTGAAGTCGGTATTGGGGTCTTCCTGTTGAAAAAGTGACTATTACTTTACCTTCAGAGACAACTTCAGAAGTCGAGGTTGGACGTGCTGTAGCAGCAGCCTCAATTGTTTCCAGCCAGCAGCCGCTCTGACATGGACCCAAACCCTATGTTGTGATAAATCACTGTAGGAGCTGTTTGTTTTAGAGCCTCTCCTGACACATTGGAGATCTCTTTGACTGCTAATGTTGTTACCTTGACAAAAAGCCTGGGAGACAAACCTCCATGTCTGCCAGTGAGGCTTTTTAGAGTGGGTTGAAGTGGGGAGACCCACTCTAAACATGGGAAACAGCATTCCAAGACCTGGAATTCCCAACTGAATTAAAAAGGGAAAGTGAGCTGATGATCAGAGTTCACCTCTCTGCTTCCTGACTCTGGAGGCACTGTGACTAACTGCCTCCTGTCCCCAGGACCATGGCTTTCCAGTCACGGTGGACTAAATCCTTCAACTGGGAGGTGGAACAAACTCTTACATTGCTTTTGCAAGTGTTTTGTCACAACAAGGTTTTGGAATATTTGTTTACACTGTGAAAATGTGTCTTTGCCTAGGAGACTTCTGGTTGGTTTAATAAAGAGCAAAATGGACAATAGCTAAGCAGGAAGAGGTGAGGTGGGACTTTCAGAGACAGAGAGGATTCTGGGAAGAAGAGAGGCAGAGTCACTAGGGAGACTTGGAGAGGAAACGGGTGGTGTAAGATGGAAGAGAGGTAGCACCACATGGCAGACCATAGATTGAAAAATATGGGTTAATTTAAGTGATAAGAGATAGCTGAGACAAGCCTAAGCTAAAGGCCAAGCTTTCATATATAATAATAATTCTCCATGTCATTATTTGGGAGTTGGCTGGTGGGACCAAGAAACACTCGTCACACACCAAGCTGAAGACACCCTCAGCCTGCTTGCCTCCCTCCCATTGGATGTGTGGTCCCAACACTGCCTTGCAGAACTCAGAGTGAAGGTGCTCTGTCTCCATACACACTGAGAAATTGGAAAAGATGGCCACACTTATTTATTTATGTGCATGTGTGTGTGGGATGTGCCATAGTGAGTGCGGAGGTCAGAGGACAGCTTGTAGGAATCAGTTCTCCCAATCCACCATGTGGGTCTTTGGGATCAAAGGATCAAACTCAGACTGGCAGGCTTGTCAGCAAGGGCCTTCACCCACGGAGCCATCTCATCATCCAATTCAAATGCTGTTTTTTTTTGGTTTTGTTTTGTTTTTTTTCAGCTGAATGTGTGACTGTGACTGACATGTTCTCAGAAGAAATCAGGCTGAAGAAATCAATTGTTAGAAACATTGATTGAAGAAATTTCTAGTTATCCCCATCTTACTCTTTTAGTTATTAGCAGCAATTAATACAGAGTAGCAATGAAGCCAACCCAACGACTGCACATTCTACACACCTTGCAGCTGGTTGTGTCCACACCAGTAGATTCTGCTACGTGAGTTTCCTATGGAAGTTTTAGTTGTTACTTGGGACCAATCTTCATAGAAAGCGAGGAGTCTACCCTCATTTCTCTATTTTGCCATTTGGAGTATCTTGTGATGACTGTAGCTACCACAGCCATGATAGATCATGAGGACAAGGCCCTCCACCTAGAACAGAATGAAAAGTAGAAATGGATTTAGATCATAAGGTGTCTGTACCATCTCCAGCCTTTGCCAGGGTTCCTTTTCAATTTTTTGTCTCATGCATCTCAACCAAGTCCAGCTGGCTTAGTTCTTGCCTTTGCAGGAACACAAGGGATGCTTCCGGATGGATTCAGACCAGGTCTCAGAACTCAGCCTCAGATCAGTGCCCCTGCTTGTTCTAGGCTCTATTGACTCCAATGTGGTGATATTTTAATTGTGCTGAAATGTGATTTTATTTGTATGTTAATAAAGTTTGCCTGGAGATCAGAGGTCATATAGCGAGGTCACATAGCCATGAAGAGGAGTCAGGCGGTGGTAGCACACGCCCTTAATCTGATCATAAGGCAGACAGAGTCTCTGTGTGGTCAAGGACACAGCCAAGCGTGGTGACTTGAGCCTTTAATCCTAGTACCAACCATAGAGACCCGGAGATCTGTATAGACAGGCAGTGATGAGGAAGTCATGTGGCTGGGCTTAGAGCCAATGAGAAGGCAGAACAGAAAGGCGATAAAAACACAAGTCAGACAGGAAGAAGCTCCCTCTTGTGTGTAAACTGCGGCTTGGTGGTAAGCTAAAGGGTAGTCAGTGGCTCTTCGATAATTCTCTGATCTCTTTGGCTATTACCCCAGTATTCGACTCTGTGTTTCTTATTTACTAAGACTGTTTAGAATTTTGTCTACACTCCAAGTCTACAGAAACCTTATCCTGGCCTCTCTTTGTCCTCCTCCCTCCTTATCCTCTTCCTCTGTGAACCCTGATTCCATTTCTAGACTCTTTAGTTTCTTTTGCCCTTCATTTGGATTTGATAAATTTCAATAGCATCAGACCCGAATCCTAACGTGTACCATGAGTGACTAAGTCTCTAATACTGGCTTGCTGATCTGTGTCTATAACCTCGGGATACAGATACTGTCATTCTCAGTGCCCATGAGAAGAAACTGTGCCGAGGAAGGTGAGAATCCTGGGAAGTCAGCTAAGGGAAACTCGTGTGGGAGTAATGGGATCTTGGTTTCATAGATTTAAGGTGACTGCACCACCTTTCAGGCAGATAATTTCTGTTCTAGATGATCTACCAGGGACTGCTAGGCCCTGAGAACCTACTGCTGAAGGATGACAGTTACTAATTTGTGAGGGAAACCATTTTGAAATAGTCTTAAAGAGGCCATCAGTTGAGGAACAGCCTCTGCCACCTGGCCTAATACTCCAACAGTTTGGTTCCGCAGCTCAGTCTCCCCCTTGGGATATGTTCATTTCCCAGTGTTGACCTTAATCACCAGCTTAATTGTCATTTCTTACTATTGATTATGGCTTTCTCTGATGAGATCAGATCCCATCAGGCCAAGGGCTTAGCCTCCTGCACCCTGTTGCTCCCCATGGGATGACCTCCATCTACAAAGGTTACAGATGCCTCATTAGACCTCCGAGAAGGGAATCTCGGGTTGAGGAACCTGTCTTTCTCAAAGTGGTCCCTCATCTGGGACTGTATTTTAATTAGCCTTCAATTCCATGTAAGTATTTGACATCACACTCGAAGGGTGCAGATTTGCATGCATGGCCAAAACTTGGGGCGCCCTTTTAAGCTGGCATTTCTCGGTCTGGGCCCTCTGACAGTGGGCTAACAGCGGCGGCAAAGCCTCTCCTATCTACTTGCACAAAGGTGGCACAAATTGCTATTGTTTCTGTGACAACTGATGGCTTTTTTCTTTCTTTCTTCTTTTTCTTTTCTTTGGTTTTCATTTCCTAAAAGCTGCCTGTGTGATGGACAGCACAGTGCGGAGGAAATGTGTGAAGTGATGCCCAGCCTGCTAGATTGCCCAAGCAAACCAACACAGCGATTTTATTGTCTTCACAGCCACGGCTCTTTGTTTCTGTGTTCTGGTCCTTTATTTGCCATGCAAGTCACACAGAAGCTGGAATAATAGCTGCTAGGCTGAGAGCAGAGAGACCTCGGCCATTTGTGAGCAATCTCATCTGAACTCCGGGATCGAGGAAGGCAGTTTTTGCCCCCTCCCCTTACTTTCTTAACTGCTGTTCAGCTTCTTGTGCTTAATGAGGCTTTTCAAAAAGGAAAAGCAGCAAACACGCGAAACACGAGTTCTGCCCTTTAAGCAATTGCTTTCTAAGTTCTTCATCAGAACACAGTTGCATGATGAAGGTGAGTTTTTCAGGATGTCTGGGCTGCAATCTACAGTACCCAAGGCAGATGAGTCAGACTGGGTGGCTTCCTTAACCAAAGCCCTGTTTAATATGCCATTTCATTAACTGAGAAAACTATTGGACAAATTAACTTTCTGAGACTAATAATTACTCAGTTAATTAAATACCTTTCTGGTCAATGATTCCTGGTCTGAGGACTATCTTTTGGGAAAGCCTTAATATCGAGTCAGGGCATGCTAAATCTATCCACAACCTCAATGAACAGAACAGACTCCATGTACCGAGAATTTCCCTTTTCATCTCTGTAAAGAGGCTGCTTCAGATAGTGAAGTGGAACTGTACCATCAAAACAGCCCGAGGAGATGTCTCAGGGAGTAATGTGCTGCTGTACAAGCACGAGGGCTTGGGTTCGAAGCTCTGGCACCCACGTAGAAATGTAGATGTGCACATCTGTAGTCACAGTGCTGGGTGGAGAGTGGGGACAGGCAGGTCACAGAGGCTCAGTGGCCAACCAGTCTAGCTTAAACACTGAGCCCCAGGTTCAGTGAGAGACCCTTTTTCACACACACACACACACACACACACACACACACACACACACACACACACACACACACATGCACGCACAACTACCTAACTTGGCAGCAGCTTTTGGGCATATTTTTCAGTCAACAGATACTAAGCAAACATCTGCCATAACTGGGGTGGAGTCCAGTCAGTCTTTTTGTTTGATTTTGTGCTTTTGAGACATGGTCTCTATGTGTAGCCTGGGATGGTCTGGAACTCTTGGCTCTGCCTCAGGCTCCTGTGTTCTAGGTGAGGAGCACCACACATGGCCTCCAGTGTTCTTAAGTGTTAGCTAAAGGTTCTTTGAGCAAATGCTTTGGAAACTCCTCTGTATGCTTTTTCCTATTGTGCAGAGAAGTTCCAGGAGCATTTTGGGGACTGGACTAACAGAGACTGCATGAGCTGGCTGGTAGCTATTGTTAGAGATCACTCACACTGAGAGATTTTGGTACATTAAGGACACATTCTGGGTTCAAGGTCATATGGGCGGAAGAGGGCACATGGGGACCAATCTTGCATTTGCATCTTGCCTCTTCCTCTTCCTCTTGCTGGGCTATGTAAAAGCTGCTGTGAAGCATGGATGCTGACAGATCCTGACTTCAGAGGATCGCCTGGAGATGAGTTTGATGTTCAAGCTTTGCACTGTACAATGAGTGCTGGCTGGCAGCTAATCTTTCCTTTTTCAAACAGAAGGAACTAAGAAAGCTGAGAAGGCAGGAAGTCGATCTGACCTCTGTCCCCTGGCACAAGTTTGGAAAGATTCCCTGGCTTGCCTTCTCTGAAAGGAGGTGGTAGGTCTCCGTTTCTATCTGGTTCCTAACCTTACACATAGGGTTTATTATAACTGACAGGCAGAGCTTACAGTGTCCCCAGCCCATCATCACCGTTAGATTACACCCTTTCCATCTAATCACACTGCTACTCGCTGCCTATAAATATTGCAGTTTTCTTACTTCTGAAGTCTTCATTTCTGAAGGCTTCCATGTCACATTAATTTTTAATTATATAAGTCTGATACCCTTTCTTCTTGTTATCTATCTTTTGTTATGGCCTTCGACCTTGTGATGATGGAGGAAATGATGCCTGTTTTTTTCTTTGTTGCAGCAGAAACAATGGCAAATTTTCCCAGGCTGAAGAGCCTCAGTACCTGACCAGAGAATTTATGGCTTGGGAGCTGACCCTGGGGTTTCAATCCTAACAATGTGTCAGGATCTGTCCAAGAGCCACCTTCTTCTCCTTAGTATTCATAACTGTATCAAGCTTTGTTTGAGGGCTCAGGACTTGAGACAACCCTCAGTTCCAAGAACAGAAGGTAGACTCTGCAAAGTATAGGCTAAAGATGCTGAGGGACTGAACATAAATCATCCAAATTGCCTTAGTATGTGTGCCTGCAAAGAGCTCTTGCAGCCAGAGGCTCCTCTCTTGTTTAGGCTGCTGCTGCGGGTATTCTGACATTTACATGCATTCTGCCAAATAAGTGACAGTATTTAAACCATGCTCATAGGCTTGTAGAGCAAGTTTGTTCTAAAATACATAGAAAATAAATAGTTAAGATAAATGATTGTGGTGGCTACTTTTATGTCAATTTGACACAGGCTGGAGTCATCTGAGAGGAAGGAGCCTCAATTGAGAAAATGCCTCCATAAGACTGGGCTGCAGGCAAGCCTGTAGGACATTTTCTTAAGTAGTGATTGATGGGGGGGAGGGCCCAGTCCACTGTGAGTGGTGTCACCCCTGGGCTGGTGGTCCTGGGTTCCATAAGAGGTTGAGCAAGCCACAGGGAGCAAGTAACACTTCCACGGCCTCTGCATCAGCTCCTGCCTCCAGGTTCCTGCTCCATTTGAGTTCCTGTCCTGACCTCCTATGATGATGAACTGTGATGTGCAAGGGTAAACCAAACACACCCTTTCCTTCCCAAGTTGCTTTTGGTCATGGTGTTTTGTCACAGTGATATAAACCCTAACTAAGACAACTACGTTTTCCCCCAAGGGACAGGGTCTCACTGTGTTGACCAGGGTGACCTGGAGCTTACATATTCTCCTTCGTCTGCTTCCTGAGTTATGGGATTAAAGGTATGCATCACACACACCCAATTAAACTACAATTTTTATTGATTTCTTTTTCTTCAAATGAAAACTGTGCATGTTAATATTAAGGTCACATTCTTCATTTTATTCATAAGAATTGACATAAAATTATTGCTAGTTCATCTATTGAATTCCCAACCTTCAATTTACTCCATATTCCCCTATAATTAATATGATACTTTGCTCTTTCCTTTAGTGGGTAAATGTTTATAATGAGGACTATATAACTACTAGTCCCAATTGAAATTCAATTCTGCTTTATCAATGTCCAGATGTATATAATTATTCCCAAGTCCATGAATGCAATAATAACATATATGTCTTTTTTGATGAAATCCCTTTTCTTTTTATTTGGCTTTTCTCTGCTCTATATTACACTTCCATGTCAACACTTTTATATATATCTTTTTTTTCTTTTGATACAGAGTCTCACGTAGTCCAGGCTGCTATCCAACTGGTAAAGTAAGCAAGGATGACTTTGAACTTTTGATCCTCTCAATTCTGTCTGTCGTTACCTACAGGTGCATAGATTTCCAGGAATCTCACCTTCTCATTGCTGATAGGTCTGTCTTTTTCTTGTCTTCCTTTTCTTTTCCCCTGAGTCAGGGTCTCATGTAGCTCAGGGTGTCCTCAGACTTGATGTATTGCCCTGGCTGACCTTGAACCTTGATCTTTCTGCTTCTGCCTGCCAAGAGCTCATAGGACAGGCATGCACTACCACATCTCGTTTGCACTTTACCTTTTTAAATGACATCTAGCTAGAAGCAGCAATGCTTATTTTGGAGTTCAGTTTCTGGCAGATGCCCGGTGATGAGGAAAGCAACTTCTGCTGTTAGTAAAATTTGCATCGTATCTTCTAAAAGATGAAGATGTAACAAAGAGAAACTTGAATGCTTTGCTTCCAGAGAGAAGCAGGGCAAGCCCACTGGAGGCCGTCAAGTGAGCTAATACCACAATGTCCTCCAAATGTGTGGCTCCGTGATCTTGTCCAGTGGTGTTTCGTCATTCAGTAACTTCAGAGCATAGGCTCTATCTTCAGTTTTACTGTGCTACATTTTCCCTCTCCTCCATTTTCAATGTTAAGGTCACTCCTAAGGTGGGAGTGGGTCTTCTACTGTTTTCACACTTAAAAACATCTGTTTCTGATGCATAACTGTGCTTTGGTGTGGTCACTCCAGAATTAAGTGTTCTTCCATCCTGCATAACCTTCACGCTTTGTTAAAAGGAATGTCTTGCTGGGCATGGGGGCACATATTTGTAATCCCAGCTACTTAGGAAGCTGAGGCAGGAGGATGTCGAGTTTGATAGTATGACCCTGTCTTAGAATTGGGCTGGGGCTCCACAGGAGAGAGCTGGTCTAGCCTCCACAGGGCTCTGGCTTTAGCCTCCAGTCTGTGTGTCATGTTAGGCTCCGCGTGGCTGGCCCTCATGAAGTGGCGCCACTGCCTGGCTTCCCTCCCTTATCTGCATCCAGGTTCTTCTCTCTCCTCGCCTCCTATTTTTTTTACACACCTTTGGGAGATCGTCTCCTCCTATGACACAATCAGGTTTTTTTTTTTTTTTTTTGTTTTTTCATTTCTTGTGGCAACTTCCAAATATTTATGTCTATCCTTTTGCAGGTTTCCCACAGCATGAGCCACACAGCAGCAGACATTTCTGCTTAGCCCCCTCCCCTCACCCCCTGCCTTTTCTGTGACAGGTTTTAAGGAACATTGTCAGTTAATTAACGCTCCCGCTGCTCACCTTCTCTCTTACCAGCTCTTTATTAGCAATGATTATTCCCCACACTGAAGTACCAATTGTGGGGATGCCTCTTCTTGTATCATCTCTGTATCTGACCCGTTGCTGGGTTAGTTAAGATAATGCTAACTGATGTAAAAATAAACCAGAGCATGGCTAAACGGCTCCTGTTAGTGGTACATTTCTGTCACTGAACTTGCCAAGCCATTGTTCCCTCTTGGACAGTGGGCGTCTCTGGTTTGGGAAGAATGGACGGGAGCAAACGTGTGCCTTACCTCTAGCACACCATAGGCTGTATGGTCACCACAGATGAGGAAAAGAAAACGGAGTGAGGTGCGGGGGGCTTTGGGTCTTATCCGGAAGTGGATTCTGGATTTTTGTTTAATCTCAGTCTCCTTTGGCTGGATCTCTGGCCCTGACCAATGTAACTGCCAAGGTGGCTGGGAGACACAGCTTAGCTGAGTGGTCTAGGAAGGAGTAAACGCAGAAAAGCTGGCCATTACTTGACAGCTACCACTCTCTGCTGATGGCTTTCTTTGATAGTGTTTCTTAAATTCATTTCCTTTGCCAGTTTCCACTGCTACTGCCCCAGGTTGAACCATCCTCCCAGTGGGGACAGATTACTGCCATATGTATTGAATTATTTATCTCAACTCAACTTCTTACCTCCAGGCATCCTTTCTCTAATAAGTCATTATTATCATATTTTAGATTTTATTTTTAATTACATGTCTATGGATGTGTCTCTGTCGGTATACTGGCCTCAGAGACCAGAGGTCTTAGATCCATTTAGAGCTGGAGGTATAGTCAGTTGTGAGGCACCCAGTGTAGGTGCTGGGAGAGCAGTTGGAGCTCTTAACCACTCCGCCATCTTTCCCACTCCTTATTTTACGATGTATGTATAATCAACAGGTTCAGTTGTGAAAGTCCATACACCTGTGTCCTTGTTCTCCGCTCCGTACTCACCCTTTTATCATCTTTTCTTATCCTCTCTGGTGGGTCTTTTCTCTTTCCAAACAGTACCACTTCTGTTTTCGTGTCTTCTGCATATGTATGTTGTCAAATCTATCTTCTGTGCACGACGAAACAGGCAGTACTGGGCTTTTTCTCCATGTATTAGTCCCTGTTACCCATCCCTTCCTCTCAATTGCTCCTTGTACTTTTATGGTGTGTGTGTGTGTGTGTGTGCATATGCATACATTTTTAAATACTTTTTTTGGTTTTCATCCAAACAAATGGGTTTCAAAAAATAGAGTATGAAATTCGGGGGGAGACAGGGTGAGGGCATTGAGGAGAGCTGGCAGGAGGTAGTGGTAGACGGACATGATCAAAGCACTTTGTACAAATGAGCTGAATTTTCAAAGCAGAAAAAGCTATTAAAATGGTTTTCATTGTGGTAGCTTCATATATATATAACATTATATATTGCTCATATTCGCTCCTTCTTCTGCTTCTCTCCATCCTCCCTCTAGCACTCCTGGATATTTTAAAATTTAAACTCTTTCTACATATGAGAGAAAATGTGATTTTTTTTTCTGCACCTGGCTTATTTCATGTGACTCCATGATCCTCAGATCAACCCACTTCTCTGTAAATGAATAGTTTAATCTGTTCATGGCTGAATAGAACTCCACTGTGTATTCATACTTTTTTAGTATATTGGACCCAATATCTAATGTGCGCTTCCTAACCTACCCAGTCTCTACCTACATCATGCTGTGCCAGACCTCCAAAGGATCCACGAATCCCCATAGCTCTTGGTTGAATTTCCCAGGCCCTTCCTGTAGTCAAACTGAGCTTCTTAAAGTGTGTAGTCTTTGGGTTTTTTCTTACTCAGCTACCTCTATCTAACACTCAACTGGTCATATTTATTAAAAGCAGAATGGTGATTGGTTTTGGAGTTAGGGTATGACCCAATGATGGCTCTGTCACCAAATAGCTGTGTGGCTTCTCTATCTAGACCTATACTTTCTCCCCCACTCTGGGAAGGATGAAGGTATAAAAATCCACCTGCTGCAGACTAGAAGTTAAACAAGACAGCATAACTAACAGTCTGGATTGATTGGTATTCCCATAATTGCTGCTCAGTATTCCTGTGGCTTGTAATTATTGAGAACACCCTCTTCCATCAGTAACTGCTTAATCTCCTCTGTTTCATCAAGATTTTGCTTAAGTATCTTTAAAATTGTGAAGCCTGCTCAGCTCACTCTAGCCGAAAGTGATCTCTTACTGTTCTGAACTGTCGAATCTACTCATGTGGCAATTAATCTTGTAGTAGCTTATGATTTTTTTGTGTGTGTGTGTGCATAGAACTTTTAATGATATCTTTTGTTAGAAATCACTTTCCTGTGGAGTTTCTGCTGCTTGCCCGTGAGATTTGGAAACCTGTGACTGTGTCTTGCATAGGCTTTAATCTCCACAGCCCTTCTCAGTGACGGATGGCTTCTTTGGAGACCTATCAATCAGAGCTGTTTGATTTAATAAACGTATTTCTAGAGCTGACTGTTGTGGTCTTAGCCAGGGAATGAAGGGGACTTGTTTGCAACATGTAAACATTTGATTTGACAGGTTTTAAAGTACTCATTAGGAGGGATTACTGCTCAGCATACAAGCCTACATTTATGAAGATACTGATGAGGTGGAGACCATGGAGCCTGCTGGCATCCTGGCACCCCCACTGGGACCATGTGAGTACTTCACATTAGTTATAACTTCCTTGCAGGGTAGTGTGAGCTCCCCACGAACAGTTAATTATGGGATGCAGGTTCATTACTGCAAAGTGGTTAAGTTTAGAACAAGCGAAATAAGATTAAAATCATTTTGGAAGAAACATTTCATGGGATATTAATACATAGGCTGTAAATAATGAAGGATAATGAGAGCATTAAATTCCAGCAACAATGTATTAACTGCAAGGAGACTAATTTGTAAATGAATGTTTTGCTTCTCTCAGGGACAGGTTTTCATTTGCTGAAAGGAATGCTGAGACTGGCCACTGCTGAGACACCTTTGGTGAGATGGGAGGATGGCTCCTAAGGGCTGAGTTCTCATGGGCCCATCACTGTGTCAGGAATTGGATGTCGTCCCCCAACCCTAGTGCTGAGGCTCAAACTCAGGGCATTGTGAATATTAGGTAAATGCTTTACTCCTGAGGACCGGGCTTGTGTTCTTCAACAGCAGTGAAAAAATAAATACCTAGGATGTGAACAGAGGTTTTTTTGTTTTTTTGTTAATAATAATACTAGTTCTTTAAAGAGTTGGAATGTTCATTGGAATGCTTTCTGAAGGTTTTTTCCCCCATGTGTTTTTAATTTAACTTATTAAAACATTTAATTGAAAATTGATTCTTCTCTCATACAATACTTCCTGACCATAGTTTCCTCTCCTCCATTCCTTGTAGCTCCCCTCTCCTCTGGATCTACTGGGGGAGAAAGGAATCTGTACACACATGTGGTTAATAGATTAGGTGGTCATACCAAGTTGACCTCGCCCTCATCCCAGATGCCCCTGGTGGAGGGCAAGGCTGACAGTGGCAGACACCAACTAGACCTAACATTTCAAGAAGTACCTGAGCTCGGACATCCAGAGACAGAGGGTAGAGTGCAAGGGATGACAGAGACATACGGACAGCGACAGCACAAGTCTGGGTTACCTCCTGACCACAGGGGCAGGACTGAGCGCTGGAATGACTGGCTCCCTTTGTCTCCTCTTGCCCCTAGAGCCTGCTGGCTAGAGATGGGATGGAAGGCAGTGTACGTTTTGAAAACTAATTTATGTCAGGCCTAGTGGCATGTGCCTCTCATCTCAGTACTCAGGATGCAGAAGAAGGTGGATCTCTATGAGTTCAAGGCTAGTCTGGTCTACATAGTGAGTTCTAGGCCAGCCAAGGCTACATATGAGACTGTGTCTCAATGAAATCAATCATTATGAGTGTGTGTGTGTGTGTGTGTGTGTGTGTGTGTGTGTGTGTGTGTACATGTGTGTGCACATGCATGTGGAGGTCAGAGGACCATTTTATGGAAATTTCTTCTTCCCTTTCACCTTTACACAAGTTCCCGGGGATTGAACTCAGGTCTGGAGCTTGCACAGCAAGTGCTTTACCCACTGAGCCACCTTGCCAGTCCTTGATTATTAATTTTTCTTTATGTCAGTCTGCTGCTTTCTTAGATTACTGGCTCTCTTTAAAGTGCAGATTCAACTTCTGTCTCTGTTTTGTTGGTGACAGGCATCATGAGCTGTATTCCAGATACAGTTCCCAAGGATGGATTCCAAATGCTATGAGCTGCTCTGCTTTCTGTAGGTAGTGACTGTGGGGCGGAGGAGACATCAGTGGTGGCAGTTTTCTAGGAGATAGATTACCTTCCTAGAGCAGCGTAGTACAAAGAGTGGGGCAGATATTTAGGAACCAGGACCTGGGAGGACAATAGACTGGAGTCTTCCTCCTGCTCCTCATTTTCTTCTAAAACTATCTCACCGTGAATACAAAAGAAAGTAAGAAAATAAAGGAAACAGGGCTAACCAGTGGAGGAGAAAAGTATACTACTACTTTGTGAGGCCAGCCTTTAATAAGTTTCCTTCCTCCATCTCTCTGTCCCTCTGTCTCTCCATCTTTCCTTTCTTTCCTTTCTTTCTTCCACTCACTTTTTAGGCAGAGATAACACTGACCTTCTGATCCTCCTTCCTCCACCTCCTGAGTGTTAGGGGCCTGAGCCACCATGGCTGATAACAATACTTTACAATGAGAAGGTAGAAGCTGGTCTCTGGACATTGCCCAAAGACAAGCAGTGTGCTGAGAAAGGCTAGGTTGGGGCAGTCTGAGCCTTTTTGACACTGGCCTTTTTTCTGAGTATTGAGTTTATTTCCTGTTTCTCAACCTAGTCTGACCCTTTGCTCTTTTTTCTAACATCTCACATTTCCTTTAATGCTATGGAAAGAGAACTGGAGTCAGGAAGGCATACAGTGATTTAGCAGGACTGTAAATTAGTAGCAGAGACAAGAATAGAATATAAAAAGGGAAGAACGGTTGGTTATTTTCTTTAACTGCCATGTGCTCTTTGTCATTGGTGAAGCTCTGTTGTGTTGCTAGGATACCTGTGGTCACTGCTGAGGTGCATTGTTCTTCATACAATGAAGACACTTGCCTTGAGTCATTGCCTTGTGGTCTTAATAATTATGTAATTGCCTTCCCTGATTCACAAAATTTTATAATTTATTCTGGATGTGTTAGGCACAAATTAGGATGCTCTAGTGGATTACGGAATTGTTTCTTATAGGATCTGCTTCGGCAGTTACAAATCCATTTTTAGGAAATCTTGTTTGTCTGTTTGTTTGTTCCCTCTAGTTTTGTATTTTTTTTTCAGACAAGGTCTTGCTGTGTAGCCCAGGCTGGCCCTGAATTCCTGATCCTTCTGCCTCTGCCTCCTCAGTGCTGGGATGATAGGCATTGGCTACCATGCCTGGCTTCAGTTTTAGGAAATCTTAAGAATAAAACAGTTACTAAAAGATCATAGAAAACCTCACGTTCTCCTCACCTTTTTACATTTGTTTATTTGGGTGTGCTAGGACACTCATGTGGAGGTCAGAGTACAACTTGCCATAGTGTGAGACTGAATTGACAAGTTGTCAGGCTTGGTGACACATTCCTTTACCCTGAGTCATCTCATTGCCCATATTTTGCTCATTTAAAAGGTATCACCTGGTGTAAGCAGGCGCCATGGCACATGACTCTTATCCCAGCACTTAGAGGGTGAAAGCAGAAGAATAAGGAGTTCAAGACTAGCCTTGGCTCCATAAAATGTCCAAAGATTGATCTTCAACTTTTAGAATGACAACCAAAAATTGCCTGATGAACTACGCACTCCAGTTATGCTTGGAAGCGTCAGAAACATGGTAGAGTGATCTCTAAAGAAAGCTGTGCACTCCAAACCTCCCTTTACATCTGGAACCCCCAGGCAACACCAACTGGCAAAAGAACACTTTTAAAACCAACATCAGCACTCAAGAGGCAGAGGCAGGTGGATATCTGTGAGTTTGAGGCCAGCCTGGTCTACAGAGTGAGTTCCAGGAAAGCCAAAGCTACACAGAGAAACCCTATCTCAAAAAATAAACAAACAAACAAAAACCAACAACATCACAATTTTTTTCCTGGACAGAAATTTGAATGTACATTTGTTTTGTAATCAGATTTTATTAAAGTCTAACAGCTTGGTTTACAGTCTTTCAAAGTAGTATTAACTATTTCTGGATTTTTGTTTTTGAGACAGGGTAGCCAAGGCTGGACTTGAACACTCAGAAATCCTGTTTCTTCAGCTTTATGAGCACTTTTTTTTTTTTTTTTTTTTTTTTTTAAATCTCCTCATTTGTTAAGTAAGGAACAATAGCATTTTGTGTCCCTGTAGAGCACAGAAGAGAACACTACAAACTCAGAAAAGTGTTAGTATCCTTTAGAATCCAAAATGTGAAAAGTTCTATGTAATTAACAGAAATGAGCTGCCTCACAGTCTCCCAAAGTGACACACCCTAGAGGGTGCATCCCTTTCCAGTTTGGTAACATTAATAAACAAGTGCTTTTAATTTAAGAGTAATTATGAATCTATCTATGTGTGATTTTTCTAATGAAGTCAAATAGAGACATCAGCAGTTGGGAGACATTTTTCAGTTCCTAATTAGGAAGCTAGCAGCACATTTAATGGCCGTAATTGTCATCGGAGCCTTCCCAGAACACTGCTCGTGTGTAACGCGATGATAAACTCAGAGTGTGCAGAGCTCAGTTTGACAGCGGTTCTTGGAGCGATGAAATCCCTTGCTCTGCCAGTTCCAGAAGTGGTGTTGTTAATCACGTAATGTGCATGCTCTTGGCAGAAAGACAATTCGCTGGGATCCTTAGAAAGAAGGAGCTGTAGTGACTGTGAGGAAAATGGGTGACACAAACATCCCTTTACCTGGTGTATGTTGAGTGACCTTTGACAGCACAACTAATGTCAAAACTACACACTAATGTGTTGATTCTTAGCACTCCCTAAAGACCACTCACTAGCCTGTTGACCAAGCAAAGCTGAGTTTATTGTTGAACTAGGGAGCGTATTCCTTTAATAATGACAAACATCTTCAAGGAGACAGACTAGGAGCAGAAGGCACGATTGTTGGAGGTCTACTTGAAAGTAGAGATGGGGTAAGAGAGATCCTAACTGAGACGAGGAAAATGATTTTACTTGGTTTATTAGGATATGTGCTCCGAGAGGTTAAATTCTTGTCTTCCTCTGCAGGAACTTTCTGGAACATATTAATATAAGAGCTTCTGTTTTTAATCCTGATGATTTTGCCAGGAGGTACTCAGACTGATTCAGAATTTACCCATGAGCTCAATCCCCAGGCCATTCTCCCAGTTCTCTCTCCAGGCGTTTATCTATACTTCTTTCCAGTCAACATCCCTGAATCATTTGCTATTCCTTAAGCACTGTATTTGACAGTTATGCACCCAGAGATGAATGGCAGAGTTTTGCCTTTCATGGGCTTCAAGGTCTAACAAGGATTAGAAAAACCTTTAGACACGATTATAATAACTAGTATTGTATTGGTCAAGGTAAAAATAGGAAGCTAGGAGACAGGAGGCATTGCCTCCTTTACAGAGGGTTGCCCAGTGGTAAAGGGATTCAAATACAGTCCTCAGAGGTTTACTTTTATTTGGAAGACAAGAGGTTTCTCAACTATGGTAGCACACTAACATCACCCAGAAACTGGGGGAAAATGGTGGCTCTGTCAAAACTGATCAGTGTCCAAGATCTGGGATAAAGCTTGCCCATTGAATGCCTTTGTAGTTCTCCTGTTTGATAAAGATTTTAAATCCCTGCCAGGGTGGTTGGGTGCCATTGTAGTTTTCAGTGATGACCCTGAAAAATACTGTACAAATGATGGAAGATTGACACAACTGGAGACAGAGACTATGTGGGGGGTTCTTACAATAAGTGAGGTGATAGTCGAGTCTGAGAGAGTGACTGCGGAAACAGACAGACTCAAGGGACGTATCCGGGTTATTTTGGTGTTCCTTGTATTACCTACATCAGCCCTTAACTTCCATCATCATCATGTCTATTGGATGCTTAGTGAGTTTCAGACTTGTCTGCAATACATAAGACCCAGACTAAAAAATAATTAGAGTAACTGGAGAAAAGCAAGGTAGCAAGATACCAAGAGAATCTTCTCTGGTTTCAATACAGGAGTCTCTTAAAATTCATCTGTTTCTTCATTTCTAAGGCAGTGGTAGTTAGGAACTGGGTGTCTCTGGAAGTGATAGAGACATGGCTGGGATCGGTGCCTTCATAAAAGGGCTTGAGCAAACTAGCTAGCTTTTCCCATCCCTTCCCCATGGGAGGATTCAGTATTCATCCATTCTGTAGTACACAACAGACATGATTTTAAAAGTAGACAGCAAGACATCACCAGACATCATCAGATTTGCTCATGCCTTCATTGGAGGAGAAAGAAATTTTGATTCATGAAATAGTCTACAGCCAGACACAGTGGTATACACCTTTCTAACACTTGGGAGGTTGAGGCAAGAAGATCAGGAGGTGACTGTCGTCAGCTACGCAGGGTTCTTAAGTCCAGCCTGGGCCACATGCTATTCTGGCTCAGAAAACCCAAACCCAAAGACAAAAACAACGAGACACCAACACCAGCAACACTCTGTCTAAGGTATTTTGCTGTAGCGGCATGGGTGGGTGGAATAAGACAGTTGGTTGGAAAGTTATGTGTGGTCAGGCAGGCTGAACTCTAAAATATGTTCCTTGGATTTACTGTCATATTATTCAGATGCTGGAAGGCATATTGGTCACCGAGGCCACAGAGGTGTGATTTACTGAGTAGAGGGTGAGAAGTGGAAACTGTGGGCCTGGGAAGCTATTTTGAGAGAGTCACTCACTGTAAAGGGCAGCAGAAAAATTGAGTGTTGCAGAGTGACAGAGTTTTTGTAAGGTGGGATAATCCCGAGCATGTATAACTATTCAGAGGACAGATCCAACAGAAAGAGAGAGGCCGTCTCTAGTGGGAGACAGAAAATTCCATAACAGTAGTACACCAGTTGGCCTTGGGAGAGGCTTATTTCTCTACGAAGAATGAGATAAAATATGGTCTGCTGATGTGGGGATTCACTGATTATTTTTCATAATTATTCATTTGGTGCAATTCTTTCAGTCTTAGGCATTAGGGAGGAAAAGTCTTTTTTCTCAGATCCTTTGCTTTTCTTGTTACTCCTCCCTCTTCTGAAGTCCGCGTACAAACTTACAACATTCTCACATCTTCTGTGACCCCCATTTTGATTCCAACAGCTTCATTAACAGTTCCCTTTATTTGAATTCTCACTCATGACCTTTTGTGTGGAACTCAGGTAAATTGCTTAGCACCTCAGAATTAACCTTTCTAACAAAATATTTATACAATTTCAAAGAGAGTACAGAGAAGAGAGATGTGTTTAAAATTTCAGAAATTGTGTGCGTATGACAGGTAATTAAATACATTTAAAATTATTAATATCACTTCCTAGATTAAGATGCAGTCTTATTGGTTGCCTATCAAAATCAATGAACCACACAACTTTATTGAAAACAGTTGTGTTTTCAATATGGGGACAGGACACAGGAATTAGAAAACTGAGTAATTTGAAATATATGACACCTTGATTGTTTCTCTGTATTGGTGAAGTGTCCTTAATTTGCTGTGATAGGTGATCCCGCCTAGAATTTTTAATAATGTTTGAATCCATAAACTACCATAAATTACAATCTAGTCAAGTTACTATTTTCAGTTTGAATGCCGAGCAATTAGTAAGCTCTATTCAGCATTCTATTTCTAAGACAATGCATAACTGAACTTTAAAGTTACAATTTATCCTGTCACAATTTCACACACACACACACACACACACACACACACACACACACACACACGCACACTGTACTTTGATCACACTCCTACAATCTTCCTTTAACCCTTTCTACTTATGCTGAACCCCACATGCTTCCCCACAAGTTTCCCTCCGACTCCCATGTCTGTTCATTTTTTAAGGTTCCACGGCATTTAACTAGGGTTTCTTGCAAGGGCAATATACCAGGGGCGCCACCACTGAGGAATCTGACTCTCCCTTCAGCTGCAACCATTCATTACCTATGTGCCTCGGAGAGGGGGTGCGGCCTCATGAGCCCTTTCCCCAATCAGAATGGACTACTGATGTAGCACAAATCTTAAAAGGTCTTATTAATGAAAACAAACCTGGAGCCAGGTATTGGGGTGAATGCTGGAAGATCAGAGAAGCAGAACAAGCCACAGCCACCTCACCTCGCCAGTTCCTCAGCTGATCCTGTTTCCTCAGACTGGAAGCCTCTGTGTCCTCATCCAAATGGATCTCAGCTGAACTGCTGCTCAAAAGCCTAAAAGCTTAATCAGCTCTAGTTCCTGGTCCTCACGCCTTATATACCTTTCTGCTTCCTGCCATCACTTCCTGGGATTAAAGACGTGAGTCACCATGCCTGGCTATTTCCAGTGTGGCTTTGAACTCACAGAGATCCAGATGGATCTCTGCCTCCCAAGTGATAGGATTAAAGGCATGTGTACCACCATTTTCTGGCCTCTATGCCTATCTAGTGGCTGTCCTGTCCTCTGACCCCAGATAAGTTTATTAGGATGCACAATATATTGGGGTACACAATGTATCACCACATACTGATGGGCAATTCTTTTGTAGGCCTTATGCAGTTACAATTTGTGCTGTGAGTTCACTGTGCGACAGCTATGCCATATCCGGAAGACATCATGTCACAGCTCTCCCTCTCATCCTTTGTTGCACTCATTCTTCCCCTTTTCCTGCATCATCTCCTGAATCCTGGATGGAATGATACAGATCTGTCACTTAGGGCTGAGCCTTTGCTCATTCTTAGCACTTTGACCCGTTGTGAGTGCCTGCGCTAAACACCGCTACAAATGGAAGCTTCTCTGACCGATAAGGGCTGAGAGCAGACTGATCTGTGGGTGTAAACATGACCATTTAGAAGACAGTTTGACACTACTGACCTTTAAAATCATCGATCCAGTTGTTTTGGCTACCATAATGGTGAAAGCAGATTGAGAGATGATGACTGATGCTGTTTGGAACTCTCTCATTATGTGGGTCTTGTTCCAGGGGTGGCTGTACATAATCTCTAAGCTTTTACAACCCAGGAGAAGCCGCAGACTGTCTTCACATTGAAAACATTTTAATTCCAGTATAATTTCCTTTCTGAATTTCAGAATCTGAAACTTCTGAGAAACAGGCCTCCAGTAGCTGAAATGTTCTATGTCTCAAGTACTTTTTTTAAAAAAAACAAAACAAAACAATTTCTATACAGTTTCCATTAAAAAAACTCACCCAACTGCAAAAAACCGATTACTCAAGGAGACTCCTGATTTCACCTCTTTTCTGCTCTTGACAGACCATGCAATGTATTTCCAGAGAGTTCATCAGTTTGTAGTCTTTTTGAATGTTCTCTGAGGCATCCTATATTTTGCTGCAAGTCAAGTGTCAGGCTCTTCCACGCTTGTCTGTGTCCTGTTACGCTGACATGAGGGATTGTCCCTGATTAGTTATTTCATTACACAGTCCTTGTGTTTCCTCTGTCCCTGGGCTGGCCTCCAATCTGAGGTCCTTCTGCCTCAGCCTCTGGAGTTTGGGGGCTACTAGAGCCCCTCAGCTGCCTTCTCATTCCTCTCCATCGACAATGTTTACATCGAACAGCGGCTGATGTGTTGATTGGGACTGTGAGGAGCAGTGCAGCTCATGTTACTCCAGGACAGCTCACTTAGAAACAACAAGGTTTTGTGTCCTTCAGGACCAATGCATCCGCTGAGCCAAAAAATGAGGGATCTAACGAGAGCACTTTGTTTCAACCTACCTATGAATCTATGGAAACAAACAAACAAACAAACAAACAAACAAACAACCTACCACCACCACCACCAACAAAAAAGAAACCAAAACAAATGGAAAAACTTGCTGGGATTACATAAGTGAAATCACAATTGCACATTAATAAACTGTGTTCAGTAGAAAGACTACAATTTGTGAAACTGAGACTTTTTTCTGTAAAGGCCAGGCTACTTTTGGATGTTGAAGTAAGTATACTCACAGTCATTTTGTTTCAACTCACATTCATTTTATTTCAACTCAGCAAACTTTTTTTTTTTGGGGGGGGGCTAACTTTGCACCTGACACTGTGGTAGGTGTTTTGGATCCAAGTCTCAGCCCTCAAGGGACTACTCACTGTGTCCTGAGGCAGCCAGACAGCCAGATAGCCATATGACAGTGCGATGATTGTTCTGATGTACTGGCGTATAGGATGCTTTAAAGGTTGAGAGAGAGAATACAAAACTCTAGAAGAAGGAGATACCCATCAGGTTTTCAAAGAGCGGAAGACATGACATTATATCTTTACCTTGAAGGGCAAGTGGGAGCAGCAAGCAGAGAAAGGAGAGGAAGCGATTCCAGGTCTAAGGAAAGCACACACCAGGGCTAGGAGCATGCACATCTGGAGAACGGTAAACCATTGCTGATGGCCTCTGCCTGAAATGCCCCCTATAGATGGGACAGGCCATCATGGTGTGAACCTCTAGGAGGAGTCTTCATGGAGGAAGTTTGATTTGAGTTTACCTCTAGGAAGTAGCCATCCCAAATGAGGATGTCATCCCAAATGAGAAATATAAACATCCCAGAAAAGAAAAAAAGCAACCTGAAGTATCATGAGAGACACACTTCTGAAAGCTTTTCTTGTCTTACCAGATCTGAATATCTGAGTGCTCGTCTTAGATTCTCAGAGATCACCAACACAATGTTTTCAACAGATGAAAGGTAGTTTAACGTCTACCACCAACACAGAACATTGGCATAATCTTGAAAGGGAAAGGCAAAGCCAGACTGGGGTGAGAATTGCAACAACTGTAATGTGTAATTTTGGTTTAAGGCAATCATTTCAATGTAGGAGGCTCTTTTCAGTTTTATTGGCACTGGCTAAGGGCTGTGATGTAGTAATAACCTGGGATGGCATAAACAACAAGGGAAGGATTTCTTAGTTGTATAAAATAAGAGTCTCATTATTATAGTTTTATACATGCATAGTCTAATTAATTTTTACTTTCAAATACTTGATTTATTTCATATGCATATCTATGTATGTGTGTATATACGCGTGTCACTCATGTGAAGGTCAGAGATGAACATGCAGGAGTTGGTTCTCACCTTCAGCATGTAAGTCCTTGGTATCAAACGTAGGGCACGAGAATTGGAGGCAAGCACTTTTACCCACAGGGCCATATTGCCCTCACTCATATTGCACTTTGATTATATTCACGGCCATTATCTTCTCTTAACCTACCTTCTGAGAGAAGGAGAGAAAGAGGAGGAAGCAGCTCCCTGGCAGGGACAGGTTCATTTCTCAAGAGAGCACACCTCTCTCGTAGGCTGGGGCTTTTGTGATGTTGGGATGCGAGGCTGGCCCAAGTGGGAAGCCGAGGTACAATTTGGCCAGGTAGTGTGCTAATGGTTAAACCAGGATGTGCAGGAATGCTATCAATGGTGTTGGCTTGAGGGAACTGCGGGAAATTGAAATCTCTATATACAAAAAAACGATGCTATTCCAGTTGGAATGTAATCACAGGAAGGTGGCATGGGGACGTGGAATAGGGTTGGTTCCTGCCTGTCAAGCTGCAGTAGGGCCTGAAGTTAAACACTGAGTCATGTTCTCATGGAGTCACGTTCTTGTTTACACAGCTTCCTCATAACTAATTCCCTAATAGTTCCTCTCTACTTCCATGTCAGCTTAAAAAAATTTGTTTTTATTTATTTATTTTAGGTTCTCCACATGAGTGGCTAAGACTTTTCTGATTGGGCAAAACATGTGTAGATATTTGTCATACCATGCGGAGGTTCACAAAGGGATTGCCTTAGCCAAAAAGAATTGAAATAATCAAGTGGGAAGGATGACTTGTTCTATAGATACAAGCTAGCCTCATTCCTTCACTGCTCCTGTTATTGACTTTGCTTGTTGAGCTAAAACAAACAAAACACAAACACAAACAAAACAAAATAAAAACAAAGATGTCATCATGGCAGGAATGGAGGTCATGCTTGGATTCAACGGCATGGACGTTCACTTGCCAAGGCCAACCTAGTTATGACTCCCACTGAGAGTTCCTTCTCCCAGGAGAAGAGATCAATATCCAATCTCTGATGTGGCACCATTCCCAGGGGTGAACGACCAGCTTCCTGGCAATGAGTTTATTGTTTGCATTGTGGAAGTGGCAATGTTTTATTCTTACTAGAATGGATACTTACTCTAGACAGGGAATTGCCTTCCTTGTTCACAATGTCTCTGAGAAAACTAATGCTTGTACTGTTATAGATTTTGCCACCAACATTATAATATTCTACCTGATATTCCATCTGATGTCAAAGCTGAAGAGGTATGGCAATGAACCTATAGACAAGGAATTCACTGGACTTGTCATGCTTCTTACCATCCTGAAGCAAGTGGGATCACAAAATGATGGAATGGCCTTTTGGAGACAGAGTTATAGCTGCAGTACCTAGGTGGTGATACATTGTAGGGCTCAGATGAATAGTCACAGTTGTCCTGAATAAGCTCTCAATATACAGTATTGCTTCTCTGATAGCAGTACTCATGGGCCCAGTAATCAAGGGTTGGAAATGACAGTGGTACAGTTATCCCAGTTGACCCACTACCAAAATGTTTTACTTCCTGTTCCTGCAGCTTTCTTGGCCCAGAGAGCTCAATTCTTGAAGGCATAATCCCTTGGTTAGGAAGAACAGCGATGATCTCACTTTTAAGACCTTCACATACCTTGGGCTCCTGATGCTTCTGAGTCAACAGTCATTATCTCGGCTGGGGTGATTGCTTCTGTGTTGCTAGAGTTTTCCTGCCTTGCCCACAGTCAGGACAAATCTTTGTCACCCGCCAGTCCCACAGCCGCTCAGACCCAACCAAGTAAACACAGAGACTTATATTGCTTACAAACTGTATGGCCGTGGCAGGCTTCTTGTTAACTGTTCTTTTATCTTAAATTAACCCATTTTTATAAATCTATACCTTGCCACGTGGCTGGTGGCTTACTGGCATCTTTACATGCTGCTTCTCCTGGCGGTGGCTGCAGTGTCTCTCCCTCCTTCTTCCTGTTTCCCCAATTCTCCTCTCTCCTTGTCCCACCTATACTTCCTGCCTGGTCACTGGCCATCAGTGTTTTATTTATATAGAGTGATATCCACAGCACTTCTGATTATCAAGGGAAAACTGGAGTTACAATGGAAGTAATGATGAGGGCATCTGGTGCACAGGGCATCCTTTGCCTCTTACTGTCACTCTGCTTTGTGACCAAGACCTATGAAAATATACAACAACCCAATCCAATTCCAACAGGGCACTGTTCAGATTCCTCATGAATGAAGGTTTGCATTATGATAGTAGGTTAAAAAAGGAGTTATCATTAGCCCAGCTCATTGCTGACAACAGAGAGAATATAGAATGGGCATTGAAATAAAGTATCTATAATACCAGCCACAGCCACATGCTGGGTTAAAGAAATGAGGACCATTGGCTGTGATGAATATTTTCTCCCTGATTTTGTTAAGGTTTATATATTTATGTATATATTACATTTTCTGTAGAATTAATTTTTTTCTCATTGTTCTGACAAAGTGGCTGAAAAAAATCATCTTAAGGGAGGAAAGGTTTGGTGTGGTTTTGCTCCAGAGTACATCCATCTTGGCAGGGAAAACATGGCAGTGGGAGCATGAGGTGACAGGTCACTTTGCTTGTGTTGGTAAAGAGAAGAGAGAGAGAGATGAGAGCTGGCACTCAGCTTGCTCTCTCTTTACTCCTTTGGGGACCTTGGTCCATGAAATAGCGTTGCCTACATTCAGGGTGGGTCTTTCTTCATCTTTTATACCTTTCCATGAATACCAGCAGAGATGTGTTTCCATGGTGATTCCATACTTAATCAAGTTAGTGATGAAGTTTAACTGTTACCAATAGTGTCTTTGTTTTCTTTCCTTGTTTTAAAAGTTTCATAGATTCTTTGTGAGATTCACATCATGTACCCCAACTCCACTCATCTTCCTGTCCCTCCGTATCTTCCCTCCACTCTTGCTCTTGCTCAAACAAAACAAAACAAAACAAAACGAAACAAAACAAAACAAAACAAAACAAAACCAGAATCTCAAGGTGTGATGTGTCATACAATGTACTCTTTTGCCCAAAAAGCTTTACTTGCAAATATTCATTGCAGTGAGTCGTTGGTCTGGTTCGAGGCCTCTGGCTTCTGCTACACTATCAATACTGAGTCTTCACTGGAACTCCTCTTTGATATCCTGTTGTTGTCCTGTGTCATGGAGATCCTGCAGCTTTGATTCTGCAGGACTAGCCCCTTCAAGTACTCCCGCAGTTCATAGATGGGGTAGATATTTGTGTAGGCTTTTCTGTGTCCCACAGCCATTCACCCCCAAGTAAACACACAGAGGCTTATATTAATTTCAAACTGTATGGTCTATGGCTCAGGCTTCTTGCTAGCTAGCTCTTCCAACTTAAATCAACCCATTCCTATTAAGGTATGTTTTGCCATGTGACTTTGTGGCATTACCTGTTCTCTCACATCTTGCTTCTCCTGGTGGTGGCTTACATCATCTCCTCTGACTCTGTCTTTCTTTTCTCTCAATATCTCTTGGATTTCCCACCTGGCTCCATCCTGCCCTGCCATAGACCATTGAAGCTTTATTTATTAACTAATGGGAGCAACACATATTCATAGCATACAGAAAGACATCCCACACCACTTCCCCTTTTCTGTCTAATCAAAAAGGAAGGCTTTCATTTATAGTAATATTACATATAACAAAACAGTTATCAAGCAAGAATTACAGTTACAATATCTAGTCTATTTGTATTTGCCAAAATAAAAGAAAATACTCTATCATCTATTTTTGTGAGTCTAAAGTTTTATATCTAACTTATCTTTTATCATGACTAAGGAAAACTGTAACTATAACTATGTAATCTTCAACTCCATCAAAGACCCAAGAAGGATATATTACCTAAGTAAACAAGAAGTGAATTGTAAGCAACTTCCAAAATTCTAGGAATGATAGAGACATCTGGCTGCCTAGACAGTCACCCAAATTTCCTCTGCAACTTTGGGGCATCCATCTTCAGTCTACAGACCTACAGTTTCTGAAAGACTTTTTTGTGAAGCAGGAAATTTGAAAGATTGTCTGACCTATTAGCAAAGTTCATCATCAGTCACTTTCCTCTGTGTCCTTCAGAATGTCTGGTAATGTATGGAACATCTATTCCCTGAGCTTAGGCTAGAAGCCTTAGTCTGGCCCAACTCAGGTGTGTTAACTCCACCCCCATTCCATGGCTGGGCCTTATAGGTGGAAGGAAGTTGGAAAGATTGTGCCCTGTCACTCCTTTCTTACACATGGAAGCTCAGTGACCCCCTTGCCAGGATGCCAGATGCCTGGGTCTCAGGCTTTGCACTCACCTTGCTCTTCAGCCTCCTCTCCAGTTTCCAATGAGAAAGTGCCAATGAATTTATATTCAAATGTGACTCCATAAACTGTACCAGAGGATTCAGATTCTATGACAGTGGATGCTACCTAGAGAAAAATAAATGGGATCCTTCAAATGACCCCTGCTGTGGATATCACTCTATATAAATAAAACACTGATGGCCAGTGACCAGGCAGGAAGTATAGGCAGGACAAAGAGAGAGAATTGGGGAAACAGGAAGGAGAGAGATACACTGCAGTCACCACCAGGATAAGCCACATGTAAAGACGCCGGTAAGCCACCAGCCACGTGGCAAGGTATAGATTTATAAAAATGGGTTAATTTAAGATATAAGAACAGTTAGCAAGAAGCCTGTCACGGCCATACAGTTTGTAAGCAATATAAGTCTCAGTGTGTTTACTTGGTTGGGTCTGAGCGGCTGTGGGACTGGCGGGTGACAAAGATTTGTCCTGACTGTGGGCAAGGCAGGAAAACTCTAGCTACAAATGGTGCCCAACGTGGCGCCCAAGTCAAACACTCATATTTTTTCCTGCTCTTGGATACTGCCCTTTTCCTTCTTGGGCTTCAGAATCCGGGGGCTTAAGTCATTAGCTCCATTGGCTCTCAGGTCTTTGGATATGGACTGAATCCCCTCACTACCTTTCTTGGGTCTTCAGCTTTCAGACTAAAGATGGACAGACCCTTTTGCTCCCATAATTTCACAAGCCAATCCCTACACTAATGGAAACTTTCACTATCCTATCACTAATGCAGTGTGTGAACACACAGAATGCTGGGGAAGGATCCCATTCATGGCGACTCAGTCAACGCTGTTGCTATCCCCTTATCTACCAGCTGTACAGGTAGGTATTGGTACCACTGTTCACAACACAGCTCTTCTAGCCAGGTGTGGTGGCACATACCTGAAGTCTTATTACTCAAAAGGCTGTGGAGGAAGAATTGCTTAAACTGAGGAGCTTAAAGCCAGTCTTAGCATCATAGTGAGAGTCCCATCTCAAGAGGGTCAGGGTGGGTGGGGGGAGGAAAGATCAGGAGATGTAGGTCAGTTGTAGAGTAGGACAATCTTGTGTAGTCATGTGTGAGCCCTGGGCTCCATTCCAGCACTACATACACACTGTGCATATATAAAAGGACAAACTGCTCTGGGAGAGTTGGAGAAAACAGACAAAGATGACAGAGAGATCTGCATCGAATCCTTTGAGATACGACCATCAGTTGTTCCTTGTAAATTAAGAGTTGTCAGATTTGGAGAGCTGGGGCTGTAGGTTGCCTGAGTGACAACTTTTAGAGCCAGAAATGAGGTTAGACTAATCACAGTCAAGCTATCAATACAACATTTAAACAATAAACACACGTAGAACAAGAACCCCTGGGTTACATGCAAATTTTCAACTCAATGTCTGGTAGAGATGCCTGCTGGAATCCTATTGATTTTTAAAATGGGTTTGGTAGTGTTTATCAAAGCTATTTTAGTTCATGGAGTCTACCACTCAGCTTTCCACAGCATCATGTCAGGAGGGGGAATAAATGAGTGTTCATGCATAAACTGGCTGGCATCCTGACTCTAAATGGAAGCAGGGTGGTTGAAGCTGACAAGCTCAGGTGATTGACAAGACATGAACAGAGCAATTATTTTCAGTATCTCTACTTTGCAATTACCTTAAAATGTGAAAATGGGTAATTAGTTACTAATTCTTTAGTCAATATATATATATCCCTCAGCGGTTAAGCAGGCCCAAGCCTGGAGGTATTATTCTGAAGGTTTTCTGATGTTTCAGTTAACCTTTTGAATGCCAATGAGCAGCCCAGATTAAATAGAAAGTGATTTTTTTAATAGATTTCCAGAGATCTTGTACTGTGTGTTGTGTTTTTATTTTTCAGTTTAAATGATTCTTTTTATCCTCCCTGATATCTGAAATCTGTGAATTGGATGGCTATATGAATTCCACTGGCAAGTTATCTGATAGGTATTTGTTTGTGTCTATATGCATTTGATACATAGATAACCTTTTATTTGTCTCTTTAACCTAACTTACCTCCAGTCCTACCCAGGAGAAGGTTGTAACTGTGAAGATCCATGGATAGCTCTGTGCGGAGAGGATGCTATGGATACTGGAAGCCATAGTAACACCTTTGTACAGCTTTGTTTGTACTCAGGAAAGAATGGCATATGTAAATCTAATTTCCTTCTCAGGGACTGCTGACTGTGATTTGCAGATTATGTGTGTGTGTGTGTGTGTGTGTGTGTGTGTGTTGAATGCATAAGCATGTGTATGTGTAATATACATGTGCCTGTGAGTTCATCTGCCCGTGTAAATGGAGGCCAGTGGATGGCTTTGGATATCTTTCTGTTAGTCTCTTCCTTATGTCTTTGAAGAAGTGTTTCTCCCTGAACTTGGAGCTTGTGTTTTTGGTTAGGCTGCAAGTCAGCAATACACAGCCATCTTCCTGCCTCTGTCCCCTCAGAGGACTGGGATTATAGCTGTGCACAAAGACCATTCCTGGCTTGTTACAGGGATACTGGGATACAAACTCAGGACCTCATTACTGTGTAGCAAGTGGTCTTAACTAGTGAGCCATCTCTCCACGCTTGATTTGCAGATTTTTAACTGAGTACTAAGGGGAAAAATGCAAGTTTTATCTTTAGAATATAGGCTGTATCAAAGGTAATTTTGTAAAGCGTTGACTGTCACTTAGGGATTATGAATTAAATATCAGTCAAAATGTGAAGGCATTTTCTTTAACACTCCTTCCTCACCAGTTTATTAATGGAGACTCAATGCATTCTGTAACACATATTAGCAATAGTTAGCATGGACTAACAAAGACTGACAGAAACATGGCATGCTGTGTAATTAAGTCCTTATGCAGAAATGGTACAGTTCATTTAGAAGAAAGTGCACTACAACTGTGACATTAATTACCAAGTTCTAAGTACCAATTTTTAGTATGTGTGCTTCCTGTCAGTGCAAGACCCCAATTCCCTAGTTGCTTAATGTGGCACTAATAATTTAAAGCTTGAACTACGTTCATATCATTTTACCTTATAGAAAATAATCCCTTGAAGACAATTTACTTCACATATGCTGATTTAAAATATTTTTTTTTTCTTTTCTCTGTTTCTATTTCAGGTTCTTTTCTTTTTTTGCCTGCCCCTGCTCTCCCATTCCTTGTGCCTCTTCCTCTTATTTGGATTCCACAACTAAATACACTCTCAACTAGAAAATCAAGTCATATTTCTCCCGTGTACTTAAGTCTTCAGTAAGGAAAGTAGGCTTGCAGATGTGGCTCAGTTGGTAGAGTATTGGCCTGAGCACTCGGATACAGAAAAAGGGCGTGATGGCACATCTGTAATCCCAGGTTTTAGAAGCAGGAGGATCAGAGATCAAGGATACTTTGATGCTAGATAGTAAGTTTGAGGTTAGCCTGGGCTATACGAGGTCCTGTCTTAGAGAAAAGTTCAAAGTGGATGGGGATAGATTCACCGAAGATTGAATAACCAGGGACTTGCCTCTTCCGGGCTTCCAGTCTTATGGAAACTCCAGTGCTGTGACTGGGGTTGACATGTTCCTCCAAAGTCCTTATGCTTAAGGCTTGGGGACAGATGAGAATTCTCATAATGTTAAGTCCCCTTTCAGAGAAATTCAGATGAAAATATTTCAACATTTTATCAGAGATGCTATTTATTTCTCAGAAATGATTGTAAATTATAGCTCAAATATCCAGTCTTTTAAATAAACAAAGTATAAAAATTTTGGTATTTCAAAACACCCCTTCATATTATTCTATTATTTATTGTATTATTACGACATTTTCATACACACATACACACATATCATATTTTGCCCCTCTGCCACCCTTCCTTCTCCCTCTTCCTACTTTCTCTGCACCCCACCCCACCAAGTTCTCCTTTTGCTTTTGTATGAATGCATGTGTCCTCTGTTTTGTGCTTTTGGAATCTTGAGCATGGCACACGGAGGGGAGGTTTTTCTCTGATCATGTCTGGCTGAGGTCTAGCTCCTTGACCTTGGTACACCATGGACAAGTTTTTCCTCTGTTCACATCTGGCTGAGGTCTAGCCCTTGACCTTGGTACACCATGGACAAGTTTTTTTCCTCCAATCATCTCTGGCTGAGGTCTAGCCCCTTGGCTAGGGTACACCATGGACAAGTTTTTTCCTCCAATCATCTCTGGCTGAGTTCTAGCCCCTTGGCCTTGGTACATCAAGGACAAGTTTTCCCTCTGATCATCTCTGGCTGAGGTCTAGCCCCTTGGCTAGGGCACAATGTGGAGAGGTTTATGATTGATTATCATAAGGTCTAGTGCCTTGACCATGGTACACTGTGGACAGGCTTTTCTCTGATCATGTCTAGCCAAGGTTCTATCACCTGTGCTTGGATGACCTTTTCTTCCCTTGGATGTGGGGAATTCTCTACTGTTATTTCATTCTGTATGTTTTCTATGCTTTTGCTCTTCACCCTTTGGAGTCTTAGATTTGGTCTTTTGATCCTCTCCTAGAGTTCTCAGAACTGGTGGTCATGCTAGTTCATTCCTCTTCTTTACTGATGAGTGCAGTATTTCCTTGTCTTCCATCCCTGGTATGACTTCATCTGCTTAGGCTGGTTCACTCGTCATGCTTTCTGCTGTGTTTTTAAAAACTTGATTCATTGAGTTTTTTTTTTTATTTCCAATATTTTCTTTTTTTCAAATTCTCATATCATTGCTTATTTTCTCTTTCATTTATTTTTTCTGGCATTGTATTTTACATTGGCTCCCCGCCCCCAGGTTCTAGATGAATTTTCTTATTTCATTCATGTTTTTCTGTGTCCTCATTGGGATCATTGATCATTTCTATAAGTAAACTTTGGAATTCTGAATTAGACATTTTACCTTCTCTGATATCTTTAAATCAGGAGTTGAGAAAATAGGATCTTCAGAAGAAATCATATTACCCTATTATTTTCTTGTTTCTCTGTGTTGCATTTTGTATGTCTGTTCATGTAGATATGTCTCAGCTTTATTAGGACATCTTTTTAGGGAGTCCCACTCTTGCGACTCATTTCCCACTACCAATCAGAAAGGAGGAAACAGAGCAACAGCAACAGCAACAGCAACGGTATGGAGCTGAATAAGATACAGAAGTACTTCTAAAACTGATTGAAGCCCACTTATACAATACCAGTAACTATAGAACAGAAATGGTAAAATTTTGAGTGTGCTCTGAAGTTAAAATTATCTAGTGTAAATGTGGAAATAGTGAAATGAATGAGATCAAAGAAGAGTTAAGGGAAAGAGGAAAGATGGTGGAGAAGCGAGACTAAACAAAAGGAAGGAAAAGGACTGGGATGTCGCATAGTGATAGGTGCTTATCCAGTGTGTGTAAGGCCCAGGATCCAGTCCCAGCCCCTCAAAAATAGACAAACCAACCAACCAACCAACCAATCAATCAACCAACAAACCAACAAATAAATAAATAAAGAAAGAAAGAAAGAAAGAAAGAGAAAAAAGAATGTAGTAACAGAGAAAAGAATAAAACATAGAAAGAAAACTAAGAAAAAAGGTTGTCCGTTAATGAAAAACATTTGCCAAAAATTGAGTTAACTATAAGAATGTGTATAAACTGGACAGTGGGTAGTGCACACCTTTAATCCCAACACTCAGGAAGCAGAGGCAGATAGATCTCTGAGTTTGAGGTCAGCCTGGTTTACAGAGTGAGTTCCAGGACAGCCAGGACTACACAGAGAAATCCTGTCTTGGTGGGGAAGGGGGGAAAGAAAGGGGATAAGTAACAATAGCTTAAAAATAAGATAAAGCGAAGATATCACTTGAGGCAGGTCAGGCACTGGGCCATGCCTTAAGCAAGCAATGAGCTGTGACATGCACAACAAGTGCTCTGGCCAGAGGAAACCTGTCCCATAAGCTTCAAACTGGAAAATGATGACATGCAACCCAGGGTCAACCAAGAAACACCACGGCAGCTAGAAGCAAAAGCCTGCCTACAGCCCCACATATATACCCCAGGTTTTTGTTTAATAAACAACCTTGCTTACAATCTCCTGGAGTCTCTCATTGCCTCCGCGTCTTCTCACCCCCTGCCCCTGGGTATCAGGGCCAGCCAGACCCCCGACTGCAGCACCAGCAACAATTATTGACAGTATAATAATCCAAAAGAAAAACACAAGGTGTAAAGAAAAGAAAAAACAATGAAGCATTGTATTAGCTGCTTTCCATGTCTTCTAAGATTTGAGTCTGCCTGGTAGACAGGAGAGGGAAGAGTCATCTGAACTTGTTGACTTTGTCACACCTGTGACTTATGCTAGTGCCAAGCCTGGACTGGACAAGTATCACATGTCTGCTAGAGATGCCCCCCCTGCCTCCCCTTTGGTAGCTTCTCCTCCCTGTATACCAGGGTTATCTGCTGACTGCATAGCTTTTACAGTCCATTGTTAGGGGAGAGGTTTTCCCATGATCCTTCAGAGGAATCAAGCATGAGTTTTTCATTGTGTGTGTGTGTGATTTGTGCATTTGTTTGTGTGGACACATCAGTCAGTGTTATTAGGGTATCTCCCTAGTGAGCAGCCTACCCAAGACTTCCCAGTTGGTATACCTTGAGTTTCTTCCTATTTTAGTTAAGGAGTATTTCCCAAGTGTGTTCGCAGCTGCGGGAAGCAACCACAGCTTTTTCTGTAGCTTCAGAATTCACTAAGCATTAAATGCTGTGCTAGAGGGATGAGCCATAGGTGTCAAAATGTTCACTGTTCTTTGCTTTACAGTTCTAGTTTCTATAGACATAAACCTCACAACAGGTAAGTGGCTCATTGACCCAGGCTTCAAAGTTGCTCTCAGGTGAAGAGCTTGGCTCCTAGTGCCTGAGGCTGCGGGTATCTCCTTCTGTACATTTTACTACCTAAGCGAAGTCCCCTGCTACCTGTATGTTTTTACCTGTCAATATCCAGCCCTGACTCTTTCTACAAATACTTCCTGTAGTGGATCACTCAGGTGCTGCAGTCTGTTGACCCTAGACTCCCTGACTTGTGATTGTTTTATAATCTCAGCTTACTTTTAAACAATAAGTTCCTGCTCGAGATGGAACATGGCCAGGACACTCTAAGACATGGGAAGTATCAAAAGAGGCCCCTGTCCACCACTGCCCTGTCTTGTCAGATAAGTCATAATTTCCCAATACTCACAACTGGATTTGAGACTTTTAATACTGTGGGCATGTCCTGTGGGGGCACCATGGGTCTCTTTTCCCCAGTTGGTTTATCTTTCTAACAAAGCTGCAATCCTGTTTGAGGGAGACATGGTACTGAGGCTGTGTGGTGCTTGCCTCTTCTGCTTTTCTACTTCCCAGCTGTCCTACCACCCTCTTTGTGAATTCCTGTGTGCTTCCCTATTTTCTGTCTTTGGGATAGAGTCCAATCTTTGGTATTCTGTCTTTTCAGCATGGAAACAGCTCCTTATTACTCATCTTATTTGGAAGTTTCTCCTTCATTTCCAAAGAGCAGATTCTATTCAGTTTTCCTTCTCATAATAGTTCATTGCTTACCATGCACAGATCACCCCTATATCATTAATAATATAATCAAAATCCTCAAAAGGCCCCATACTTCTAGGATATATTTTCCTATCACTCAGAATCTCCAGACTCCTTGTGTTTCCTTCTTGTTTCTTGAATATTCCAACCATGCTTCAGCTTCCAGCTTTGAACTACCTGGTTCCTCTGCCTGAGCTACAAATTCTATATAACTATGTGGCTTTTCCCTGTTCTTGCTCCTGTGTTACTGGACTGGACATTGTTAATATATATAATGGAGTTTTTATCTGAATCTGTCAAATGTTAATGGACTAGACATCATTAATGTAATCTTGACTGTGTATATTGTATATACTTACTGGATATAATTTTTCTTGTATTAGTTAAAAGCTTTTTTAAATTTTAGACAAAAAGAGAGGAAATGTGGTATTGTATTCCCAAAATATTGTGCATGCTAATAAACTTATCTGGGGTCAGAGACAGAGCAGCCACAATATTAAACATAAAGGATAGGCAGTGGTAGCACACGCCTTTAATCCTAGCATTCCAGAGGCAGAAATCCATGTGTTCAAGGATACAGACAGGCATGGTGACTCATCATGCCTTTAATCCCAGAAAGCAAGCCTTTAATCCCAGGGAAAGCAGAAAGTTATATAAGGCGTGAGGACCAGAAACTAGAAGCATTTGGCCTGGTTAAGCATTTGGCTGGTTAAGCTTTCAGGCTTTGGAGCAACACAGTTCAGCTGAGATTCATTCTGGATGAGGACTCAGAGGCTTCCAGTCTGAGGAAACAGGACCAGCTGAGGAATTGGCAAGGTGAGATAGCTGTGGCTTGTTGTGGTTCTCTGACCTTTCAGCTTTCACCCCAATACTTGGCTCTGGGTTTATTTTATTAATAAGACTCTTTAAGATTCATGCTGCACTCCTGCATCTGTTTCTGTATGACAGCCTGTATAACTGCAGTCCTATGTCATATCTCCTATCCACTATTTCTTCTTTCTACTGAGATTTCAGTTGGAGTCATACATATGTTTACTGCTTAGTGTTTTAGGTTGTGGCCATTCTGTACATCAGAGTATAAATAAACTACATGAGGTCAAAGATTTCATTGTATTCACTATTATATTTTTAGGGCCAAGAGCAGTGCTTGGCTTATAGCATATGTATACTTCAATAGCCTTTAGTCTAAATTGCATTTCTCCCCAAAGTTTGAAATTGACCATAGAGAAATTGGGGATAGAGTCTTTATATAGGTAGTTAAATTAAAATTGGGTCATTAGGGTATGGCCATGAGCCAATCTGGAATCCTAATAAAAAGAAAAAGCTTGTTCACAGATGCATACAGAGAGTATGCTACATGAAGACATGTGGAAAAGATAGTTGTCCATCTCAAGAGAAGAGGCCTAGACCAGAACTCTCCCATGACCTCCAGAAGGAAGCAAGCTTGATGTTTGGATGTCAGACCTCCATCCTCCACAACTGTGGGGAAATTAATTACTGTCAAAATTATTTTAATTTTTGACTTATTATTATACTTGAAAGAGAGAAGAGATAGATCTTGAGAGAGACCACATGTATGATCTTGCCAGCCTTAAATTGTTGTTGTTTAAAGCATCCACTACATATGCTAAATCAGTAAATAAATACTATGTGGCATTTTGTAAGGATAACAGATAATGAAAACCTACTGAAAATTCTTAATGGGAACGTTAGATAGGCATGGAAATAACATATTGAGTTGGTGCGAGGAGTCACTGTACAGCCACTGAAAATTTTAGACCAGCAATAGACTTAAAGCCTCATTTCACCTTGTAGAACTCTGAAGATTCAATGCCCCGCACTTTGGAGTTTATGATGATGGACGAAGAGGAGACAACGAAAGAAAAGTGACAGTGATGTGAAGTTTAAAGAAAAGTGACCCTGTCATTGCAGAGTCGGGGTAGTCAAGAACGCTGGCCTTTGTCAGATGTGTCCGCTAGGCTTGGCAGAATCAGACTGAACACTGGGAAGAGAAAATAGAGATGACTGTAAGTACCAGGAACTTTAGCTGGGAGAGACAGAGCTGTGGCTGCAAACCACAATCCCGACATTGTAATTACAACTGAATTCAAGGAGGATGTAAAGAGAAACTCATAGGAAGGGTCACAGGCAACATATTCACAAACAGCGAGGGAGGGACACACAGCCAAGAATGAATAGAAAAGTGTGCCACAGATCAATAAGTAATGTTTCGACAAAGCAGTAGGCAAGAATGCTCAAGACTTCCCCAAATGCCAAGGGTCAGATAGCACATTTCAATTTTGATTGGATATGGTGGAGACACAAACACAAAGGCTGCTTTTGACCTCCCTGCAGCCTGTCCGTTGAAACAGATGGTGTTGTGCTGATTGCAGACAATAAAGAGAATGCAAGGCATCTCAGTCTTGTTTTGCTTGCGTATTCTTTGCACACACACACACACACACACACACACACACACACACACAAATCATTTTGAAATTGAAAAGACTTAACTAGCAACACTAAAAAGGAATTGCGATCCTTACCAGGTCAGGATAATTTTTTTTTTTTTTAAGTACTGATTGTTTTTAAAACGGTCAAATGTCAGTTCCAGATGGGTATCTCTGGGCTGTGAGAGGCTATGTAAATGGGAAGGCCGACTGTCAGCATTTGTCTTTGAAGGAAAGTAGAAATAACAAGGTGAAGATGGTTAAGGATGCACAGCATTGCATCAATTTTCCAAAAGGCCAAAAGAGACTTCCTGGAATTACACACTATCGAGCCAGCCATTTATTACCATTCAACAGATTGTTAAGCAGATGGCTTACAAACACTGAGAAAATCAAGTGTTGGTCATCCACTGACATCCATTGTCACCACCCGCTGTTGCGTCCATTTTCATGACATCCACATCACTAAAAGTGATTCACACCAAACCAAGCTTAGCCTCTTTTTGGAAAAGTTACCAACTGGGGGATGAGCAGAGCACTGGAGACATCATTCATCTTGGATTTATTAAGGTATCTTTGCCTAATGGTACTCATTCAACTTCCCAGTGAATATTTCATTCCCCTAGCACAGCATGCATGACCCACACAGATTTTATAAACTCCCTCTCTTTTCTCCAGAAGACTTTTTCTCTTGTGACTCAGTGAAAAGATTGGCTTGCCTAGCAAACCTTGGCGCTCCACTGTCCTTGGCCTCCGGACTGCTGTGATAATGCTGTGATGTCTTGCCTGGCTCTCAGTGTTAGAGATCTGCGCTCTTGCCTGAGTTAGAACCTTCCTGCCTCTTCGATGCTCATGGCTATTTGAGTTGCTCTGATTGGAACAGCAAAGCCCACCACAGCCTGTTCCTGTCTTTCTTAGCAAACTGTTGGCTTTCAGCACACTACATAAGCCTCTGATTTTGCGACCTTAAGCCCTTCCTTCCCCTGGTTTCAACACACTCTACATTTAGTTCTTTACCCTTCCATAGCCTCTTCTTGCTTTTGGCAACCATCTCCCTTTCTGCTTATCTAATTCAAAGTCAAGCCAAGGTTATCTTTGAGAAGACCTGTCTGACTCTTTCAGCAGAGCTGGCCATTCACTGGCCATTCTGTTCTTTCTATGCCCACACAACAGTGAATTCACATTGTATTGTTGTGTTATCAGATGGGTGGGGGGTAGTGCTCTGCTGTTCCTCTTCCTCTAACCATTGAAATTTCAAGACATAGATTATCAAACACATGTCTTTGTCTTCCCGTGGTTCCTAATACATTGCATATGCATTTTCTGCTGCCCAATTAATGTTAAAAAACAAGACATAAAGAAACCATTTTTTTTTTGCCTGCAAGACAAAGGAATTTGGATTCATACCTGAACAGTGATTGATATCCACAGAATAAAACTTAATTGGTGACTGAAACCATATTACCCACCTCTCTTCTCCCCACCTCCTCCTCCATTATTATTATTGTTGTTATTATTATTATTTGCTTTGGAGTGAGAGTCTAAACATGTAACCCAGGCTTCTAGCTCATCCTGCCTCAACTTTTTGAGTGCTGAGATTGCAGGTGTGACCCACCACACTTGGCTCTCAGTTTTCTTCATTTCTTATCCATCTTTTCCAACATTGTTTCACTCAGAGTAAAAGGATTTCACTTCTATTTTACAGTTAACCCTGGTGCTTTTACTTTCATCCTTTATCATCCTATCTGATCCTATCTTTTGGAAGATATCTATATATCTATATATCTATATATATGTGTGTGTGTGTGTTTGTATGTATATACAAGTATGTGTATATATGTGTGTATTTATATATATTTATATACATGTATATATGTATATATGCATATAATGCATGCATATTTCCCCACAAATCCCCCTTCCCAGTCTCACTCAGCTCTCTCTCCATGCCAATCATTCAAGAGTTAAATAGGGGGAATGGTTTCCATTAGTGATGGAGGAGATCATTATGATGCACGTGAGGGTCTATAAGGGGTTAAATACTTCCCAAATCAAGTAAGAATTATGCTATGAGACAAGTTAGAATTATACAAGAAAATTCACTAAGATAGTTTTTCATCATAAGTGATGTTTTGTATTTATAGTTATTATTTGTTACTATAACTGTCTTAGTTTGGGTTTCTATTGTTGTGAAGAGACACCATGACCATGGCAGCTCTCTAAAGAAAAACATTTAACTGGGGCTGGCTTACAGTTTCAGAGGTTTAGTTCATTTATGTCATGGCAGGAATATAGCAGTCTCTAGACAGACAGACAGCATGTTGGAGAGGTACCTGAGAGTTCTACATCATGATCCACAGGGAGCAGAAGGAGACTATGTACCACACTGGCCACAGCTTGCACATATAAGACCTTAAAACCTGCCCCAACAGTGACATATTTCCTCAAACAAGGCCATCCCTATTCCTACAAGGCTATACCTCCTCATAGTGACACTACCTAGAGGCCAAGCACTGAAACACATGAGTCTATGGGGGCCATACCTATCCAAACCACCATGACAATTGTTATTGTTGATCTATTTTGGGCAAAGTGCACATCTATTTTATCTTAGGACATTCTTCTTCTTCTTGGGATGTACCATAAATCATTCTTGGAGACAACCATAGGTAAGCGGCACCAGAAGGTGGACACAATCACAAGGACAGTAGTTTTTGTTGGGATAAAACTGAGTAGCTTTGAAATCAGAGGACAGGAAAGAATATTTAAAAAGGGCTGAGAAATCAGCAGAGAGAAGGTAAGAGAGTATACACAGAGTAAGGCAGAGAAGGTCAAGTGGAATGCTGGGGGCTGGCTTAGCCCTTCCCTATCAGTGACATTCTGAAAGCCTTGTTATTGATACTTCTGCTCTTTCATGTAAGCCGCAAACTAGTTAAGATGAGGGCATACACCCTCCATACCCAATTTAACAATAAAAATAATTATTTAAAAATATATTCTTTGACAGTTTCACACATTTTTTATAATGTATTTTGATCATATTCACACCCCTTTCCATTTTTATATTCCGACTATTTCTTGGTCATTTCTTATTTCCAGCATGTTGCCCTCTAGGCTTATGTCTTTAAAAAATATATATAACTGATTAACTGATTGAGTTTAGTTAGGGTTACTTGCATGTACATGTGTCGAGGCATTTACTGGATCATGGACAGCACTAAAGAAAAATGACCCTCTGTCCTCTAGAATTCATTAACTGCCAATAGCTCCCCAGTTAGGCATGGGAATCTCCATCCATGCCGCAATGTTGATGGCTTAATCTCATGTAAGTCTTATGCAGGTAACTGCAACTGGTATGAGTTGATAAGTGAAATAGCCCTGTCATGACTAAATGACAGTATTTCCTATACTCTCCCCAATCCTCTGGTTTTTAGATTCACTTATTCTCAGCTTTTGGCCATTTATAAGTATAAGAATTAACTGTTGAATACTGAAAAAAGAAACTTCTTGGACCAAGTTGAGAGCAGCACTTATATATGAGAATCAACATAAGCATCTGAAAAGCAATTTGACAACAGGTCCTTCAGCAAAACCACAGCAGTAGTTTCCTCCCAGGTCCCATGACCTCCCCAGCTATTGACTTTTGATGAGAGTTTTACAATGCCATGTGTGGATTCCCTTGGATGGATGAGTCCTCAGACTAGATCTGAAAGTACTTGGTTATTCCCATAACATCCATGTCTCTGTTGCACCAACTGGAATATCTTACTAAAAAGCATTGATGACTCCCCCTTCCCAACCCGGCCCCCAGCAGCCTGCGTAGTGTCGCTAGGAAAACCAGCCAGCAGGGAGAAAGTTTGCAGCTCAGTTCCAGCTTGATTTTGCCATGTCCTACAATCAAAATGTGCTGAACAACCAAGAGCACTGGCAAACTGTTTTTGGGCCTTGGGGCCTACACGACCAACAACTCATAGTGAGATACACATGGCTGACACCAGAATTTTTTATTTAAAATCTCATGGCTTCTAAGAGCAGCATTATGTGTATAATAATAATAATTAAAGAAGAGAACAAGCATTTGAGAAGGAGTGGGGGACATGGGAGGAGTTGTGGGGAGAAAGAAGGTATAACTGATGTAGATATACGGTACTCACGTGTGAAATTCTCAGAAGTAATGGAATTGAAATATACATTTAATTAGCTTACAAACTAGTGAGTTTTCATACGGCACTTAAAATATGTTCTTAATTTCGGTCAACCTTCTCCCCTCCCTTTCCTCTCTGCCCCCATCTCTGTTTAAACCTTTTCACCTCCAGTAACCACCTCTGCATTCACATCATGTCTGACTATCCCTCCCACTCCTTAGGGCCTCTTCCTCTCCCACCTCTCCATGTGCTCTTCTGGCTTCCTGGCTCCTACAGGCATTCCAAATCAAACAAACAAACCTAAAAAGTCAAAGCCAGAGTCCTCATATAAGTCAGAACATGTGGCATTTGTCATTCAGAGCCTGAGTTACCCTGTCTGGTAGAATATTTTCCAGTTCCATTAAGAAAAAAAAAAAACTATTTTATCATGAATATCTGTCTGTCTGTCTGTCTCTCTCTCTATATATATATAAAATCAGCTGAACTGATTATAATTTCAGTGTTATGAGCAAGCATCACTTCCAAAATATTTTCATTATTCTCAGCAGTAATCTACAACCATTAAATGCTAATACCCTAGTCCTCCTCCAGCTCCCAACAATCTCTAATTCCTTTTATGCATCTACAAATTTATATTAAAGATCCTTTGTATCTGAGAAATAATAAAGTATTTCCTTTTTGTGTTTGGCTTATCTTCCTCAGCACAATGTCTCCAGGGCTCCCCCATGTGGTAACACATATCAAAGCCTACTTCCTTTTCAAGGCTGAATAATAGGCCATGTATTTGGTCTGTCTACTCATCTGTTGATCTTTGCCCAACCTTTAATCACCACACATTTAATATCTTGTTACCAGGACCTATGATAAAAGGTAGTGGAGATTTGGAGGGATTCTGTGTGTACTTGTTCACTCAGCAGAGAAAGCCAAGGACATACAAACTTCTGTTGTTCAGGGTACATGATGGGCAGTGGGGTTAAGACCTTCTCATTAAAGTCTCTTGCCCTAAGATAGACTGATCTCAGTCTTCCCTCCCCAGCCCCTCACTGACACGTGTGTTAAAGAGCCTACTGTGTGATTAGCATCTATCAATTCTATTCCTATCTCTTCCTTCCCCATGCTCCTGCCTTCATGTTCATAACTCTACATCTCTGTCATTATGAGCATCAGTATCATGTGCTTATCAAGTTTGGAACCTAGGGGTTAGAGCTAGGACTAAATTTCAAATCTGTTTGCAGAGCCTGAGCCCAGCTTCTATAGGATCACTGTATCCCACTGTTAATCCCTGGTCCATTCCATATGCTGATGACAATCTCCTCAGTCTTCTTATTCTACTGTCTTGATTCTAGCTTCTTTTCCTTATAATAGAAATACTCTAGAGAGAACACCAGGTCTTGTTGCCTACATCTCTTCAATATGTATTCACTTCTTAACTCCTTGGAATGTTTTCTGCCCCATTTTTCTTCAGTAACAATTGAATAAAAGCAGCTACCCTTTCTAATGACATGGTCAGGGTCTTCACTCTTCTTCTGTTTGAATCTTGGGACACCATTTACACTTCTTTATTATCTGTATATCTTAACTCTTGTTTGATGTGATCATAAAAGTAACTTTTTATATTTGCCATGGATTGCTTTTGTGTAGAAATCCCAGTTTTGCTGAGTTTTCTTCCTCAACATTTTTTTGGGGGATGGTAGATTTTCAGGGAATGTTTTAATGTTGCAGGGATTTTATTCTGCTTGTCACGAGTCATATTAACTGTCCAAACAACAGGCTACTGAGGTGTCATTTTTCTTGCTTCTATTCTCCATATTCTATTTTCATCTTCTCCTGCCATGCAGATATCTACAATACCAGCAGCCTTGATGGCATCCTATTTTCCTAGGTACTTACGTCTTCTGCTGGTGACTATTGTTTTATTCTTATATTGTCTTAGGAGGGGGCATTTCTTGTCTTAACCACCTCCTCTGAAATGTGGAAACATCCTTCAATAACTACTACAATGACTTCTCTTGTGGCTCAGATGCACTCAGGGAATACCTAAGGCTGGTCCACAGGGGGACTTTGCCCCACAAAGAGGGCTCCTGTGGGAATTCAAATGTTCACCAGTGTTGGCATCATTTCCTATTTTGGGCTTTATTTAATCTCTTGTCTCTACTTTTATGTGTTTACTATCTAGCTTAATTGGCTCAATCTTCCTCATGGGTAGGTAGTGTATCTATTAACTATTCCAGAGCCACACCTTAGAACACAGAAATTGAAGAGAAAAGCATCTCTACCTCAGTTTTAGTTGAAGGACTTTGGTTGAAGGGATATTGGCTTGGTTTGAGTCATGAGCCCATCTAAACTCCAGTGCCTATGGTAAAACCTCAGTACAGTATTATTTGTGCATTCAGAAACAGGCCAACCTATAATTTGGAGGAAGAGCTCTTCCATCAGAACAAAGGTATGTAAAATTGATCTGAACTAAACCATTGCTCAGATCAAATTCCATTTTGAACAGTGACTCATGAGGTAGACCCTGATAGGAGGTGTTTCTTTTTTATTGAAAATATTTTTTTTCGTACAATATATTCTGATTATGGTTACCTGTTCCCCAACTCCTCCAAGTTCCGTCCCATCTCTCCAGCCACTCAACTCTATGCCTTCTTTCTTCTCTCTTTAGAAAATAAAGGGACAAACAAAAAGTAAAACAAAACAGAATTTTAAAAAATCAACAAAGAGAAAGCACAAGAAACACACACACACACACACACACACACACACGCACACACACACACACACGCACAGCACGCACTCACGCTCTCACGCACGCATGCACTCACACACTCACGCATGCACGCATGCACACACGCGGGCATACACAAATACAAGCATAACCCATAAAAACACAAAATCAGAAGCCACAATATAATAAGAGACAAAACATCTATGAAATTACTATCGAGTTCATTCTGTGATGAATATCTTTGCTGGACATGGACCTTCTCCTTAAGAGTGGTTTGCATCCTCAGTGAGGCTACACAGAAGAGAACTAATTTTTCATTTCCAAGTGGGTGTCAATAGAAGATAGCTTATTGGTTGGGGATGGGGGCTCATTTCCACTTCTGTCTCTCTGTGCTGGGACCCCATCTGGTTTGAATCTGTGTATGCTCTGTGCATGCTGCTACAGTCACTATGAGTTTGTGTATCAGTCCTGTTTCCCTGGTGTTTTCTATCCCTTCTGGCTCTTACAATTTATCTGCATAATTCCCTGATTCCTAAAGGGAAGGGTTTGATGAAGACATTCCATTTAGGATTGACTGTTCCAAAGGCTCTCACTCAGTATATTGTCCAGTTGTGAGTCTCTGTTTAGTTCCCATCTACTGGAAGAGGGAGCTTTTCTGATGATGGCTGAGCAAGACACCGATCAATGAGTATAGTCATTAGGACTTATTTTATTGCTACATTCCTTTAACCGAACAATATTTGGTTTCCCCCTAGGCCCATGGCCTATTCAGTCTCAGGTTCTTGGCCACCTGAACAGTTCAGGTTCCATCTCATGAAGTGGGGTTCAAATCCAATCTGGTAGCAGTTGGTTTCTCACGTAACATTTCTGCCACTATTACAGCAGCATATCACGCAGGCAGGTCACTATTGTAGATCACAGGGTTTATAACTTGATTGGTGGGAATCTGTCCCTTTTGGTAGAATGCATAGAACCCTCCAGTACCAAGAACGCTAGTTAGTTGGAATGAAGGCACCAGCTTGATTTCTCCATGTTCAGTGAGTTATGTTAAGTGTCTTCAGCAACCGGGCCTTCCCATAAGTTTGTGAGAGAACAACTAATAGCCTTGGCAACTGAAAGGAAGTTTTAAAGTGACTGGCTTCCCACAGATTTTGCTGCAGTTTGGATCTTGAATGTTTTCACGAAAGGTCCATGTGTTAAAATTCAGGTATCCCGCATGGTGTTATCAAGAGGTGGTAGAAACTTTAGGAGGTGATACCTTCTGAGAAGTTTTAGGTCATTGGGAGCATATCTTTGGAGGAGAGGGAATAAAGGACTCTATTACTTCCTCCCTCTTGCTCACTTACAAGGTAAACAACTTGCTCTATCAAGCCCTACTGCTGTGCTGTACTGCCTGAACACAGACTCAGAAGTACTGGGGCCAACAGACTATGGAATGGAGCCTCTAAAACATTAATGCTCAAGTAAAACTCTGCTCTTTTTACAATTTTTGCAGTGCTGGTAATTGAACCTGCAGCTTTGTGAGAGCTAAGCAAGTGGTTTCCAATTGTCTATATCCCTGCTCATCATACACTTTTTAAAAGTTGATTGTCTCAGGTATTTTGTTACAGTAATGGAAAGCTAAGTGCATAGACTTCATATCATAACCCCCTGGATTTCCTCTTATTTCCATCTTTCTATTCATCCCTTCTTAACTTTCTTCTCTTTCCCTTGTTTAGTCATGTATAAAACTGTTCTTCATTGGCCTCCTTTTCTGGCATTTCTGTCTTTATTCTGTAAAGGCAAGCTCTTTTCCTAGTTTCTTTTACCTCTACTCCCCATAGTTTGCTATTACCAGTGTAACCACGTGAAGATGATTAAAAATATAGTTTTTTTTTTAGATATTCTTTGGTATATTCATTGATAGATGTTCACTTACATCACCCAAATGTTGGTCACATGATCTGTGATCTCTTTCAGTCAGTCTTGTCTGGAGCTCCTCATTTCCAGGCTCAGACAGCTGGGATGGTGCATGTTCTTAGGCTTTTGAAACTAATATACTACACACCAGTATATTGGTGGCACTAATATTCATTGTGGGAAGAACATGTCCTTTTGGTAAAAACACACCTAACCCTGAATCAATGACATTGCCTTGCCCTTGACCATGACCTGACCCTGGATGGTCTGGCATTGGGGATTTTCAACCTTGAACTTGCTCATGGCTTTGTTTTCTGAGGGCAGGCACCAAACCTTGGATTCTGTTCTTACTTTCCACCACCTCTATGTGGAAGGCATCAACTACATGCCTTCAAGGCATAGGCACCATCACTTCCAAGCCTTTGGACAGAGATGAGATAGCTTTACTTAAGATTACTGCACAGGGAATTTTTGCAATAACAGGAATTTAAAACAAATCACCCTGAAGATTTCGACCAGCTTTAAAAACTGGTGATTTTGTAGAATAAAATGTTTAGTGTTTTCATAGATGGCTATAATCTCTTGATTTAGCCAGAGCTCTTTGTCATTTATATATGCATCTGGACTGATGTTAAATTTTCTTTATGGATTTGTTTGAAATAAGTGGCTTGTGATTTGCAGCTTCAGTGGTTTTCGGCTCACATGGATTACTGGCTCAGCTCTTTGTGTTGGTAGCAAACCCCCTGATGAGCATCATGGCTGGAGCGGTCACTTCCTTACAGCACCATTTCCTCCACAGCATCTCTAACTGGACGCCCAGGAGCCTCCTTAGGCCCTAGCATCTTGGACTTGGCTGTGACTGAGTTACCAACACGAGGGAAGTGTAATCTCAGAGACGGCTGTGAGTCCTCAGGGGAAGTGACTCGTTCTTCGCTCTTTTCTTTCTTTCACGGCTGCAGTGCAGATACAGTAGGAGGCAGCTGAATTAAATTTGTATTTTAAAATATTCAACAGGTCCCCTCCCCCCATAATCTTGTAGGGAAGAACTTACCTTCTGTGCATTATGTTGTTAATCACCACTTCAACAGGCAAGCAGAGTTATATGAAGGAGTGCATTCAATGCAGGGTCCTGGAGCCTGGGCAATTATATAGGTTTTTCAATAAAGGAGTCAGGGTACTGACAAGAGATAAGAGAGTGAGCCTCTAGATACAAGGCTTGGCTGTGGTTCTGAAGCGAAAATATAATATGAAAAATAAACTTATTTAGTTTTGGCCAAAACTATGAAAAAAATGCTCAATCTCTATCTTAACTATAGAAATGTTGCAACTTAAAGGAAGCACACACACACATACACACACACACACACACACACACACACACACACACACACAGTCTAGGAAAGGCATATGTGTAAATTTAGTTGTGTGCCCCAGGTACCAGAAGAGGAAGGTTGCCTTTCTTCTGGGAGATAAGTCTTTTTCTCCTCACTTCCAGGGCTCAGTTAAGGCCATTTGCACTCCAAGCATGGTATCCTGCAGAGATCCCAATTCTCAGGGCTCCCTTCTGATAAGAGCTAGAAAGTCTGGAGCTCTGTGCCTCACCCTCTGATATGAGAAGCTGCCTCGGCACCATTCACCCAGCCCTCTAGTTAAATACTGTTGCCCTCATTTTGTAGTTGAGACACTAAGACTTACTGGAAGGTGGCCTGTGCCCAGCAGGTGTGAAGTGAGAATTCAGGAGTGGGTCTGTTCCCAAGTCTGGTCTTTTGCCTAGGAAGGTGGTGGATCTTACTTATCTGAGTACTTCCCGAGGGTGGAAGAGATACGAATATGACTCTTTTTTTTGTTTGTTTTTTTTTTCGAGACAGGGTTTCTCTGCGTAGCTTTGCGCCTTTTTCTGGAACTCACTTGGTAGCCCAGGCTGGCCTCGAACTCACAGAGATCTGCTGCTCTGCTCCGAGTGCTGGATAAAGCATGTGCACAACCCATGAACATGACTCGACTAAAAGTTGTCCTTAGGAAGCAAGTATTCACACCCAGGCATTACTTTCAGGGAAGGAGCTGGCCCTGTCCTTGGTCCTGGTTTATGATCCTTGTGGAGGAGGCTATTTTAAAAGGCGGTGTAAGCTTATGCGTCTAAAAACTCTTCAACAGTTTCTTATTCAGATACAGAAGCTGAGAAGAGGGGGAAATCAGAGGAAAGGCTATCACTGGAAGTAAGGTATAGGATAGATTCATCGCAGTAGATTAGACTGCAGATGGCAGTTTCATTTTTAAATGCAGGTGCATTTTAAATTCCGGGAAACAGTGCCACCAAGTGGTAAAGAACGAAACAGCAGCAGCAACACCTGGGAACAGACCTAATTGGAGAGACAGGCCTTTCTTGAGGGGGGTCCTGGTGGCCCTCACAAAGAGAGACGCCCTTGTAGATGGAAGTTTCTCTGTCCTGCCTGAGCCCCACGGTCCAGACGAATCTCTTCCACCTGACCTCTCGCAGCTGCTTATAAAATAACCATTCAGAGGCTTATATTACTTACAAACTGATCTATGGCTCAGGCTTCTTGCTGGCTAGCTCTTCCAACTTAACCCATTCCTATTAACCTATGTTTTGTCACATGGCTTCGTGACATTACCTGTTCTCTCACATCTTGTTTCTCCTGGCAGCAGCTCGGAGTGTCTGTCTGACTCTGCCTTTCTTCTCCATCTCTCTTGGATTTTTCACCTGGCTCCATCCTGCCCTGCCATAGGGCAATGAAGCTTTATTTATTAGCCAATGGGAGCAACACATACTCACAGCATACAGAAAAGACTTCCCACAGCACGCTCTAGAAATGAAAGTCAGGTTGAGAAATGTTTGCTTTCCAACACAATACAAATGAGAGCTCAGTGGAGCTTGGGAACAAAGGAGTATTGTATTGACATACCCTCTCGAGCTTGTAGCTATTTCCAAGCTCAAGAAAGGAAAAGTTATTTGCACAAGTTCATGACGGACAACTAGGAAAAGCTGATCTGATTGATTTTCCTTGCGTAAGTCTCTCAGCCATCACCAATAGTCCCGAAGGACTCAGGAAGTAGAGGGGGAAAAAAAATCTCCTTTGGGTTTAGGAGAGAAGGCAGAGGCAATAAAGAATGGGTCAGCAGTAGGGAACTGGGCTGCAGGTGGCGCATGAAGGAGCTGGAGTGACTCAGTGTGTAAACAAACCCAAGGTGTTTAAGGCTGGGCTCTGACTACACACTGAGATAAAACTTCAGACTTGGGCATAGTTCTGACGCCTCCTGGTTACAGACTCAATTCTATGTTCCACATCTATGTCTCAAAACACACTTGTTTCTAAAGAGAAACTGAATGCGTTCCTTCCTTGTAACGTAAAGAGTTGAGGCCTAACAGATAGAGGGGAAGGCAGGAGCCCTTGAGATGCTAGATGAAGAAGGCCCCTGCACGGTGAGAGCCAGGTCCCTTGAAAGGTCCTATTTACACCCGGTCAGAGCTGTAGAGGCTGTGGGCAGTTGAATAAAGATAGTAGGGGAGGGTAGAGCAGACAGCGTAGGGCTCTTTTCTCACTCATACAAGGTTGTTCTAGGGGCTGAACGGTTTACTCTGAGACATACATATGGTAACTGGTGGGGGTGTGTCTTGGACTTAGGTATCCCATCTACAGTCACCTGACTTTTGCTCATTAGCCAAAGCTTTTTGTGTGGGGGTTATATAGCAGAATCACTTGTGGTACTTCTGGTATGTGTGCCTTTGCCCCAACTTTTGAGACTACGATTCTATAAGCTTGGGATGGGTCTGAGACCTTGTTTCTTAAATGTCTGCAGGTTAGTGTGAGGAGCATCCCTTTCTGAGAACCACGCAGGCTCAGCAGCAGCAGCAGCTCCACTGTGGTGGTACCCACAAGCTGGCCTGCAAAGTGTCAGCCCTAAAGAAACTCCATAGGGCGATGAGAGAGATTAGAGGGGAGAAGTGAGGAAGGGGAGGGCAGTGGAGGATGGGGAGATTATGCTCAAACTATGTTATACACTTGCATGAAAAGGGCTCTATGTAGCTCAGTTTACTACGATAAAAATGTATTGCATTTTAGTCAATATATTTAGAACATGTTTCAGGCAAAGTGGTGCACACATGTAATTCCACAGCTCAGAAAGCTGAGAAAGAAGGATTGCTCTGAGTTCAGTGCCAGCCTTGGCTACATACACTTTCTCCAAAATCAAGTTATCTTGATATATATATATATATATATATATATAACATATATATATATAAATTATATATATATATATATATATATTTCTATTTGAGGCACTGGGCTTTGCATATTCTAGGCTAGCACTTTATCACTGAGTTACATCTAGTTTTCTTTATGTAGCCCAAGCTGGTCTTGAATTCATGATTCACCTACCTCAGACACTGAGTGCTGGAGTTATAGGCATGCACTGCCATACCCAGTAGACATTTTTTATATTTTACAATGATTAAGACCTGTGCTTTGTCAGCACTACCCAGATTTCAGTCTTAATAAATGGAAGCAATTGGACTTAATGGTTCATGTCTGACAGAATGAGGGAACTTGAAGCACTTGGTGGGTCAGAAGATTAGGGGTTGAAGTGTTAATTTAAAGTTTTTGTGTGGATAATTATGTAATGGGATTTCAGGAGCATATTTCTATGTAGCTTAAATATGCTTAGTATCAGCAGAGCATACGTGAGGCAGGTCACGTGGGAGGGCTCTCTACTGCAATGCATTTTTCTAAGGGTCAAGTTTATTCAACACATTTGAGTTTGCAGTGGCCAGCAGCACAGAGAATTTCCTGACCTTTAAAAGGTCAGAAAACAGGAGCCAGAGACCTGGGTGGGATTCCTAGCAACCTCTGCAGTTCTGAGCCAGGAGAGCACCTTGATTTCACAAATGCACCTTGACTTGTGTGTAATGTACCAGTTTGTGATAACTATGAGTGTATGCTGTACTACCAAGGGAGTTGGGGGTGGGGGGCAGTTAGTATAGGGAGACAGGCTTCAGAGGGAGGGATCAGTTACAGGAGGATGCTTGTGCTGCAACCTGGCTGGTTTGGGACACATCTGTTTTCATTTTGTTGAGGAAAACAAGTCTGATATACAAAGTGAACTTCTGTCCTGTATTTTGTACAAGGATGATTATGATAATTATATTATTATTATTATTATATTCTTTTAAATTCTTCCATAGGACAGTCTGCCTGGCATTTATTGGAGGGCAAGTTAATCAACTGTAATTTTTGCATGCAGAGAAATTTTGATTCGGGGCAAATAGAATTTTGCCAATGAGACAGCTTGGTTCTGCCCAACCAGACATCATTTCTTTTGAATGGGTTCATGATTGTACCATCAGGGGACTTTGAGAGTTAGAGAGGTACTCAGGGGTTCAATTTTCCCTTGGTTAGATTCCTAAAATAATCAAGAGATCTAGGAAACCAAAAGACCAGAGGTGCCAGAGGTGCACGACCCTAAGTCAGGTACTCTGGTCATTGTTTGAAAGTCTTGAATTACCAGAGAGTGGGCTTTCCAGCTTGGTTTTGGAAGTACTGGTGACACAATCAGACACATGTATTTCAAAGCTTAGGCCAGCGACTATTCTGCAAGCTGCGCAGCTAAGGTGTCGGAGTTACTATTTACCCAGTTAATATTTAACATCTAATGAGTGCTATGAGATATGTTAATATAATTCAGTTATGTAGAATCTCTGGGATGTAGCCCATTCAAAAGCATCCAGCCAGGAAGAAGTGGAGCCATCTGACTCCCAAACCCATCATAGCACAAGTAAGTAAGCAGTTGGACTTTCCTGTAATGGTTAACAGTGCAATCACTGTGCAGTCTTCTAGTTATTTCTGTTTCTCATCCTTTCTAATAAGATGCAATGTTAAAAGGGGAGGGAGGTGTTAATTTGTTGTTAGAGAAACCTAACACAGAACAAAAGGAACAGGGGAGACACGTCAGATCAAGTGGAGCTGGGCCGAGTGCTTCCAGGCCACCCGACAGCTCTTCTTGAATTTGGAAGGGGAAATTTGGCTGCGATTCTCTTGCTGTCTCAGCTTCCAGCTTTCTGTTTTCTCGGCCTTGACTTGGGCATCTGTTGAAACTGAGAACTCACAATGGAAATTCAGTACAAGGGCACGGCGACAGATGTTCCTTTTTGCCTTGCAGGAAGATAAACATGTAGTTTAATAGACCAAAACTTATGTATTGGATTCTTCAGAGGATAGCATGTGGATGCTCCCCACGCCCTCCAAATAGATCTTGTTTGTCTACAGCCTTGTTTGCGCTTGTGGTTAAATGCTGGTGACAGGCTCTGCTTTCCCTTATTGGACTGAGTGGCTCTTTAACCTGCAGTGTCTGGAATCCCATCTCATCATGGCATGTGGGAAAGAATGTGGTTTTACTGTGGAAATCTCATTATCAATCATCTCCTATGCCTCAAGTTTCTTCTCTCATTTCTCTCCGACCAAGTATGTGGCCTGTTTCCATGTCTTGGCTGGGGATCGACACTCTGTGATTCCTGAAGGTCTAATCTGCCTATTGTACCTTCACATGCTTGTTTCGGTACCCTCTAAAGTCTAAAAGACCATTCCCAACCACATCAGATGGAATTTGATGAGTGGAACAGTTCTAAGGCTTGTGATTTGGACTGCCCTCTATATTTGCTTCTAGTGGAGACCTCTGTCATTTGCTTCCCATTCATTTGCATTCTTCCTGTCCCTCTTTCTTCTACATTTATTTTCTACCTCTGATCTTTTCCCCCAAATAACCACTTACTGCAAACATTGGCCATTTATTTGTTCATCAGCCATTTTTGCAAGCTCCACTCTCCACATATCAGGGCATATGTGAGATCCTGCTGGAACAATGATTAGCAAGTGAGTCAGAGCCTCTCAGGAGCAACTCTGTCCGAGAGAGCAGTTAGAATCTGAAATAGTTAATCAAGATATAGTTTATTAATAACAAGGGTAGACATATGTACGAACTTGAGATGAACCAGTGAGGTGAGATAGTTAACTCAGTCACCCTTAGACTAACAAAAGAGAAAGATGGGTATGAAAAGATGGGACAGATATTGTCTAAAGGCAGACAGGGCAAATGTGAACGTTCTGTATGTAAGAGATTACAAGCACTTCTTCTAGGGAATAAAGATGGCCCAGGAACTAATGATGAACGAATCTAGAAGAGTAACAATGCCTTATCATGAATAAGGTAGGTGACTGTATCATCCTTCTTGCCAGCCTTGCCCCATTGCAGGCCTTTTTAATGAATGAAAGGAGTCTCACTAGTTAGAGCTGAGAAAAATCCTCATCATCTGAGAGAGGCTTTATTGCCAGCAATAGAGATTCTGTACTAGTGGCTGCTTAGCATCACATTCCCCCTGGAACCTGGTGGTAGAGGTTCTTTTGCTTAATGGTAGGTTCCATCCAGTGCAACCAGGCAAGTCAGGGGGCAAGTGTATGAGCCAGGCTCTCTGCGTGGATGTTTCAGCCTGGGGGATAATAATCCTGAGGGTGGAAAGGGAGAGTTCAGTAGAGGTAGCCTGGAGTGGAGTTCTAAGCACTCCATTGCTGGGTCTGGGTTCTGCCTTCCTTGGTGCACATTTGAGTTCTGGGTCCAGGTCTCTAGGTGGCAAGCTGGTCCTTTACCCTCTCTCTGATTCTTCCAGTATGTTCTTTATTCCTTCTCTTGTTGCTGTTTGTGTCTGTTCTGTGCAGTTGACAGCTCCTGTTTGTGAAGTGGAATTACAGCACAGGACTATTTCAGTTGGGACTTGGAAGCTGTTCCAAGGAGGAAAACGAGGGGTGTGAGGAAACATCCTACTGTCCTGGGATGGAACCATCTTGTCATATTCTGAGAGGAGCTGTGAGGACCTTTCACAACCAAGTTCCCTGTGGAACAGAGCAAGTAGAAAACAAGGGCCACCCTAATGTCCATCTCAAAAGCCACAAAGGATGACCGTGGGCTGGAGGTGACCCAGATGGACCTGCATTGCTGCTGTTACGCATGTTGCTGACACAGATCAGGGAATCTGACAGAGGACGATGGAGGCATTTGGTTTGATCTTTTCAAAGGTCCTCAAACTGCTCTGGCTATAAAGTCCTCTACACTCTAGAGAGCCCCGCAGTCTGTGGGATAGCCCTGCAGTCTGTGGGATAGCCCTGCAGTCTGTGGGATATCCCTGCAGTCTGTGAGATAGCCCTGCAGTTTCTGGGATAGCCCCGCAGTCTCTAGGATAGCCCTGCAGTCTCTGGGATAGCCCTGAAGTCTCTGGGATAGCCCTGCAGTTTCTGGGATAACCCTCATGTGAGCACCAGAGGTTTAGATGAAGAATATAGTTAAAAGAAAAATTCCATGTGTGTTTTCTTAACTTCCTTTCATTAGAAGAGGCACCAAAGCAGAGGCTTCCCATAGTGTTCTTTGCAGTTTGTGCATTCCCTTTGTAATCCATTAAATTTTATGGTATTAGTGGGGATTTGAAGCGCCAGATTGAATCAATAGTCATTTCTTCTGCATCAGCTCTTTCTCACAGCTCCCTGTATATTAAGCAGTATTTTAGCATGCTGTCTGACCTTTCCCTCTTAGACTGTACTTCCTAATTATAACTTCTCCTGTTTTGCTATGATATATATCTAAGGTCAAGGGCTATAAATAGCACCTGTGAATTTTTCCCAAAGGATTTAAAAAACTAACGTGTGCAAATCAGAATTATCCATGTCTTTTTGGCTGGCAGTCTAGGATGCTACATAACCTTAAAAACTTTTCTGAACTGCTCAATCATCCCGAACATTTAGTATTCTGGGTCACCCTGGATGCAGTCTAAGTTTTGAACGTGCTAAGCCATCAAGAGCTGAGGAAAATCATTGGATTTCTCTGCATGCCCATGTTCTCCCATAGAAAAGCTCTACTGATCTTCCACAGGCTGCCTCACTGAGAAACTGTCATCCAGTGGTAGAAAGTAAACCCACAGGACCCACTGCCTGCTTTCTTTCACGGTGAAGGGGCAGCTCCCAGGGCACACAGTATTGTTAGCTTTTTCAAGCAGTCAGCCCTGTGCTGTTGGTCAGATACGTGTCTAAGAACATGTTAAGAGCGTTGTCTGTAGTCTATTGCCTCTCTGTGTCACATTGGAAAGGTGTGCTAGGCTAACAGGCATGGCAGCCGGTGGGTGTCATTTACTTCTGGAGCAGCATTTCAGTAAAGCCACATCTAGGAGTTTGACAGGCCACCTTACTTTCAGCTGTGAGGTGAGAATTTTGCTTTGGGTGTGCCTCAAGTCCCTTAACAAGCCAGTGTACAAGTGGCAGTAATAGCCTGCAGTGATTGCATCTCCGCTTCTTTCTCTCCCTCGTCTGACTTTGTTTCCTCTCTCCCCTCCACAATCTGATCCTTTCCTGATGACACTTCTCAGGTGGAGTTACCATGTAAGGCACGACTCTCCCCAGCATCCCCCTGCCTCAGGACGTTAATACTGCTTGTCTTCTCAGGAGCCAGACCTAGAGGTTGGCACCCAGAGCAGAGTCACCCATTTCCTTGGGTTGCATCCTATGCTGGTCACCATGCTGGTTCCAGCATGGCAGGCAGCTTTTGTTGCGCTGCTGCATTCCTGCTTACACCCTGGGACCTGCCCCTGGCCTAGAATTAGGGGTCTTACTATACACAAAGAGTATTGGGATGTGGGTGGGAGAAGATTAGCCATGAGACCACGAGCAAGTTTTCAAGCATCGTGAAGCCTAGAAATATTTACTCTGAAATAGACATAATATGATCATGATATTAAGAAGGGTTAGTGAAATCACATGTGTAAAGCTCTACTGGAATACAGAAGGATCTGAGTGAGATTTGACTCCTTATGTAAGCTGGTACATTTCATGGATGCTGGCAAAAGACACAAATTTCCTTTGTGAGAGAAAAGGACTCTGTTCCTTACAGCCAGAGAATCACAGTTATGCTGAGATTCCTTTCTCACAATGGGAAGCTCAGGGCCAAGTGATGCTTACATATGCAATGGGATGCACTGCAGAAAGAATCTACAAACTTAGGAAACATCATTAAACAATAATGGGCCAGTAATGTGGCTCAGTACATAAAGGTGCTTGCTGTAAAAGCCTGACAACCTGAGTTTGAACCCCAGAGCCTATATTCGAAGAAGAGAACTAATTTCCAGAAGTTGTCATCTGACTTCCACATGCATATTGTTGCAGAAGCCTGCACACTGGCGTGTGCACGTGTGCACGCGCACACACACATACAATGAATAAACAAAATGATGGAAAATGAATAAACCTACCGTCTTACTTAGGGTTTCTATTGCTGTGAAGGAACACCATGCAACATGACCATGGCAACTCTTATAAAGGAAAACATTTTGTTGGGGTGGCTTAAAATCTCAGAGGTTTAGTATAGTATCATCATGGTGGGAAGAAACATGGTAGAGGCAGGCAGACATGGTGCTGGAGAAGGAGCTGAGAGTCCTACATCTTGATCAGCCGGCAACAGGAAGTAGACTGTGTCACTGGATGTGGCTTGAGCATATATGAGATCCCAAAGTCCATCTCCACAGTGACACAACTTCTCCAACAGTACCACACCTATTCCAACACAGCCACACTTCCTAATAGTGCCATTCCCTATGAGATTATGGAGCCCAGTTACATTCAAACCACCACATTCTACTCCCTGGCCCCCATAAACTTGTAGCCATATCATAATGCAAAATGCAATTAGTCCAACTTCAAAAGTCCCCATAGTCTATTACAGTCTCAACAATGTTTTGAAGTCCAAAGTTCAAAGTCTCTTCTGAGGTTCATGCAATCTCTTAATTGTAATCCTCTATAAAATAATAAAAAACCACATACTTCTAAGATATACTGGCACAGGATACACATTACCATTCCAAAATGTAAGGAAGGGAGCATAATGAGGAAATATTGGACCAAAGAAAGACTGCAAAATAGTTGGGCAAACTCCAAAGTCTACAACTACATGTCTGATGTCAAAATATTCTTTAGATTTCAAACTCCTTTCAGCTTTGTTGACTGCAACATACTTCTCTTTCTTGGGCTGGTTCCACTCCGTTAGCTGCTGTCCTTCACAGTATCCCGTGACTCTCACATTTCTAATATCTTGAGTTCTGCAAGGCAATCCAGGCTTCACTTTCACAGCTTCACATAATGACCTTTCTAGGCCTTCATTCAAGGACACTCTTGACATATGCCTGGCCTTAGCTGTTTTTCTTAGTCCCAGAGGAATATTATATAATCTCTTTCTTCTGTTCTTAAGGCCAGAACCACATTGCTGATGCAGCCACATTCTGCTGCTTTCTGGGGCTAGAACATGGCCCCCTCATCCAAGTACCTCTTCACCAACTTTTTGTTTTTGATAGTTTCCTTCACTGCCTAAGATTGGCTGTCTTGAAACTGGATATGTAGACCAGCCTGACCTCAAACTCAAATATCCATTTGCCTCTGCCTCTGCCTCTGGTGTGCTAGGATTAAAGGTGTGTACCACTACACTTGGATCTAAGCTTTACTTTAATTACTTTTAACAAGTTGGAAACTTAGCCAGGTGGGATCAAGCCCTGAGGTCAACACTCCCTTTATTCCAGTTCTTAATATGTTTATCTCCTTGAACACAGGGCTTAGCTTCATTCTACATCCTGGTGCTCCCTTTCTCCTAAAATTATACATTTTGTATTTTTCCTTGCTAAGCTTGCTCCTTTTAAATATAAATCTTCATTAGAGTTAACACTAATAACAATGTGACAGAGTCTATACTGGGCTGTTGTGGGATTTACTCTGTCAATGGAATGAATCCAAATCTCTTCACTTTAGCCTTGGGTAGACTCTTTGGACAAGGGCAAAAATCAGCCACATACTTTACCAAAATATCACAATAATGATCTCTAGGCCACATATTAATATTTTTCCCCTATAAAACATCTTGGTCCAGGCCCCCACAGTTCATCAAATCACACTCAGCACAAGTCTTCCATGCTCCTACTAGTATGGTCCATTAAGCAGCACTTAAAGCATTTCACTACTTTTCTAATACATAGTACTATGGTCCATATTACTACAAACAAAAACTTGGTCAGAACTATCACAGCAATATCCCAGTTCCTGGTACCAACTTCTGTCTTAGTTAGGGTTTCTATTGCTGTGAAGAGACACCATGACTATGGCAATTCTTATAAAGGAAAAACATTTCATTTGGGTGGCTTACCGTTTCAGAGGTCTAGTCCATTATCATTATGGTGGGAAGCATGGTAGTGTGTAGGCAGACATGGTCCTGGAGAAGGAGCTGAGAATCCTACATCTTGATCAGCAGGTAACAAGAAGTAAACTGGGCATGGCTTGAGCATATATGAGACCTTAAAAAATGTGGCTGCATTTCCTCTAATGTGACAAACTTCCTTCAACAAGACCACACTTACTCCAACAAAGCTACACCTCCTAATAGTGCCACTCCCTTATGAGCTTATGGGGGCTGATTGCATTCAAACTACCACAACTATTTGTTCTAGAAGAATGCTATCCTTCAAGGCAGCTTACTATGCAAATATCATCACAGAAAATCCCAGGTCAAAAGCAGCAAGGTCTCTATTTGGAAGATGTACAGAAATGCAAGTAACCTGTTTGATAAGTTCACAGAGATTTGGCTGTCTCTGTAGCGGCTGAAGCACTTCATCAAGGATCTTAAGTACAAAAAGGAATCAGGAAGTTGTTCACTATTAAGAACCCAACCTCCACTTAACCATCATGGGACTCGTTTTTAGGCAATTTCATGAGCATCTAGATCTGTCTCGGAATCAGATCCATAGCAGACAGTCTGCATGCTTCACTGAAGAACTAAGTAATTCATCATTTCTAAAGCACAACATCCAATATAAAATGTGATCATCAGATTGTGAGCCACTCATCCTTTTCCTCTTTTGCTTCTGTTGTGTATATTTTTTTTCAGAATATATTGCACACATGAAGCTCTTATAAAATAACACCTGCTTATTGCTATACCCATAAATCAGTGCCTTGCCTAAAGCTCAACCCTTGTCAGAAAAACAACTTCTTGGAACAGATGAGAAGTAACACAGAGATCTATAAGGGACGCCTTCGTCAAACCATCCCCTCAAGGCTCAGGGAGGAAGAGGAGCTTGAAAAATTACAAGAGCCAGAGCTGATAGATGACTACAAATAAAGTTTTTTTTTTTTTTTTTTTTTTTCCCCAGACACAGCATGACTGAGGCACAGAGGAATGCAGGGATTGGGACAGTACAGACAAGACCTGCACAGCTTCAATCCTGATGGGGCCCCAGCACTGCAAGGGGGAAGGCTCACCACCAAGAAGCTATCTGCAATGGATACCTGCTGGCAAAGGGAAAAATCATCCTTCTCCAATAGAATGTTAATACATACACTCCAGATGCCATGCCCAGGACTAGTTCGCCAACAAAAATGAACTCCATGGGTACTGTATGACAAAACTTGTCTTGGGGGGGGGATGCAACACATATGTCTACTCACCACAAATAGGGAGCCCATGACTGACCAAAGTATACCACTAACGTCCAACTTGGTGAACCAATGAGTTTTATTGGGGTCACTTACAGGACTATGACTGAGGGGTTACTTATAGCAGCAGAAATCACTCAAAGACACCTGCATCCCACTCAAGCATGTGTGACAGCTCACAAAGCTGGGAACTTGAAGTATATCGCACAGTCTTCAGGAACTCAACTGGTTGGAGAGTGTCCTTTCCAGGTGCCTCAGTTGGTCTAAATGTCTTCCAGGCAGCTGGGCTGATCGCAGCATCGTCTGTGCAGCTTTAGCTTCCTGAGAGTCTGCTTTGCAGCTTGACTTTGCTTAATAGGAGGGCTTCTCAGAATTTCCATAAAGCAGGGAGGGGCCTAGTGAATCTGGTCAGTTTCAGGGATTTCCTGAAGCTCTTTTGAGTTGTTTACCTTCCTGCTTAAGGAGCTTCCCTACAGGATGGAATGTTTCAATCTCAGAGAAAGCTATTTCACAATTTTTTTTTCCTTTGTGGGCATTTTTGTTCTGTTTTGGCCATTTTTTTTAGTCTTATTGGCTTTTTGTTTGTTTTGAGTTTTGAGAGAGACAGGGAGAGAGGATATGAAGTTGGACGGGTAGGGTGGTGAAGAGAATCTGGGAGGAGTTGGGGGAGTGGAAATCATGATCAAAATATATTGTATGAAAAAAAATTCTGACAGATTGACCAAATAAAACACATAGACAATCCTGAATTTTTAACTCTAACACTGACTTATACTTTTCCCCACCATACATGGTATCTTAGTCAGAGTTACCATTTCTGCCATGAAACACAATGACCAAAGCAACTTGGAGAGGAAAGGTTTATTTTGCTTACTCTTCCATATCACAGTTCATCATCAAAGAAAGTCAGGACAGGAACTCAAACAGACGAGGAACCTGGAGTCAGGAGCTGATACAGAGGCCATAGAGAAGCGCTGCCTACTGGCTTGCTCTTCATGGGTCACTCAGTATGCTTTCTTATAGAATCAGGACCACCATCCCTGGGGTGGTCCAACTCCCAACGGGTTGCGTCCTCCCCAATCAACCACCAATTAAGAAAATGTCCTACAAACCTGATTCCAGCCCCATTATACAGATGTATGTTCTTAGTTGGGGCTCCCTCTGTAAGTTTACAGCTCTGAAAGGAGAGGTATCCCCAATTCAAGTGTTACAGCTTTGAAGGAAAAGGTATCCTGGCAGTTGGGAGCCAAGCAATGCCATAAAGTCACACAGCACAACAAACCTCACATGAGATTCATTGGGAAAGACACATGAGGGTGTCTAACTCTGCTCAGGGGAGAAGCAGCAAAAACTGAGCAGGAGGCAGGTTTCATATCGGGTTTATTGGAGTGGTGAGGGTGGAGCTTTCCAGGGTGTCCTGGGATTGGTGGGGATTTGTGGCCTGATATTGGGCTTTTTTTTTTTTTTCTGTAGGGCAGAGCTTGGCCGCTTATGTCTGAGGGCCTAGAAACTGCCCTTATGGTCTAGAATAGTCTGGAGCGGGGCCTGGCTGCTCCAGCCTCAAAGGGCTTACACTTTGAGAAGTCTCTCAGAAGACTTTGGCTTGTGTCAAGTTGACATAAAACTAGCCAGGACTACTGACCCCTTGTCGTCAACTTGGCACATAAACACAGCACTTTTCAATCAGGACCTTTCCTTTCTCATTTATCCCCAAGATGGCATGTTGATATTAAAACCACAATTTAAAGCATACATAACTTTAACAGTCCCACAGTCTTTACAAATTCAAATACATTAAAAGTTCAGTCTCTTTAAAAATTCAAAGTCTCTTAATCATGGGGTCCTGTAAAATCAAAATTAAGTGAAATACTTCCTTACTTCAAGAGAGGAAGGCACAGCCAACAATCGAATCAAAGCCAAACAAAGCTCCAACTGTCCAATACCTGGGATCCACTCGAAACCTTCTGGGCCCCTGCAGAGGGCTTGAGTCGCGCTCAGCCTCCACCCTCTGCAGAACACACAGCTCGTGTTCTAAGCTCAGGCAGGCTCCACTTCACCACTACTGCTCTTCTTGCTGTCATCCCATGGTACCGGCTTTCCGAAATGCCCAGGCCTTCTGCTGCAACTGGGCTGCACTTTCACCAATAGCCTCTGATGGGTGCTCTTCATGGTGCAGAACTTTCCCCAAGACCCCTTGGATTCTGGGGCTTCCACTGCTAACCTGGCTGCACCCTCACCAATGGTCTCTCACAATTCCCAGCCTTGGTTGCTCTCTGTGACCCCCTTCCTGTCACAGTACCACCTGAGAGACTCTTACCCATGACCAAGTTGGGCTGCCAGCAAAAGATGCAAACTTGGCCACTTATGAACACTGCTTGCATGTGCTAACTCTGAGGAAACACTTCCCAGATGATTTCACCTCAAGGCTGTTTTTTTTTTCCTTAATTACTACTAATTTCTCAGCTCCAGGTGACTAGCATTGACTATCCCATCAAATCAAAGGTTTCACTTTAGTGGTTCTGGTATGTTATCAATCACAGCCAATTCTTCAGACGCACAGATTCTTAAAATATGCCTCAGAGTCTCTGAGTGAGTGACTCTCAAACTTCCCTTTGGAACTTGACAAGCCAGGCCTCCACATTGTACCCTTCTCTTAATATGTTTATCTTCCCAGCTCCCACAGAACAGCTCACTGAGATTTCAAGACTCAGTGGCTTTTCTAGCTCCAAGTTCCAAAACCTTTCTACAATCCTCCCCCAAACAACATGGTCTGGAATGTCACAGCAATACCCCACAATCCTGGTACCAATTTCTGTCATGATCAGGGTATTTCTGTGGTGAAATACCATGAACAAAGCAACTTGGGGAGGAAAGGGTTTTTTTTTTTTTTTTTGGCTTACTCTTCCACATTGATAATCATCATCAAAGGAAGTCAGGACAGAAACTCAAACAAGGTAGGAACCTAAAGGCAGGAGCAGAAACAGACAGAGGACATGGAGTAGCGCTACATACTGGCTTTCTCCTTATGTTTTGCTCAGTCTGTTTTCTTACAGAATCAGCTCAGGGATGGCACAGCTCCTGTCTTAGAGTTTCTATTGCTGTGAAGAGACACTATGATCATGGCAACTCTTATAAAGGAAAACATTTAATGGGGGATGGCTCACAGTTCAGAGGTTTAGTTCATTGTCATCATGGCGGGAAACATGGCAGCATGGTGGTGCTGGAGAAGTAGCTGAGAGTCCTACATCCAGATCTGAGGGCAGCAGGAAGAGAGAGTGACACTAGACCTTGCTTGAGCATCTGAAACCTCAAAGCCTGTCCCCAGTGACACACTTCCAACAAGGCCACACTTCCTCTCACAAGGCCACGCCTCCTAACCATGCCTCTCCCTATCAGTCTATGGGGACCAGTTTCATTCAAGCTGCCACAACTGCCAATGGATTGGGTTCCCCCATCAATCACAAAGTAAGAAAATACCCTAAAAGCTTGCCTATAGCCTGCTCTGATAGAGGCATTTTCACAATTGAAGTTCCTGTCCTCTCAGATGGCATTAGCTGTGCCACGTTGACATAAAACTAGTCAGCATGCTGGGCAGTGGTGGCACACACCTTTAACCCCAGCACTCAGGAGGCAGAGGCAGGCGGATCTCTGTGGGTTCGAGGCCAGCTTGGTCTACAGAGTGAGTTCCAGGATAGCCAGAGAAACCCTATCTTGAAAAACCAAACCAAACCAAACAAACAAACCCTCTAAACCCCTACAAAAAGCAAAATAAAAATAAAACCAAACAAAAAAACTAGTCAGAACATATGGCATTGAACTGACACAAGTAAGGAATGAATTTTAATTTCTGTGGATCTTCCAAGAAGTGGGATGCACTGCTCTATGTACTTTTGTAGATGTTCTGAGAACATAAAATGGCCAAAAAGGTAATGAGCAAAAGAGAGAAGAATTAAAAATATAAATAATGCCCAAACTGGATAAATGGCTTGGAAATAAATTGAAAGTTGATATAAGCTCAGGAATTGACTCTTATTTTTCCCATGGCCATTTCCCAAAATTCATGTGCATTTCACAATGAAAAATGCCCACCAATCACTCCTACATAAATCTTCTTAACCCCTGAAATTAAAATCTCCACAGAAAACTGAGCAGTCACATTAAAACAATGGCTCAAGCTGGGCCACCGGTTTCCTGTGGCGGTATATAAACACAGACCTAGGAGGAGTCAGGGCTGGTGGTGGGGTGAGGAAGCCACACTGGGGTTGTTTTTCACCCTGTTCCTTTTCTGCATTCTGGGGAGGTGTGTTTTTTGTTTTTGTTTTTCTTAGCTTCTGCAGATTGTATTATGTGCAAACCTGGACCCAGCATGTTTTCAAGACCACAATAATGGCTGTGGTGGGCAAAGCCCAGAAGGGCCTGATGCTATTATTATGGAACATATTTGGTATTCATAAGGTCACAGCGTTGGGAAGCCTGGTCAGATTTCGGGGGCCTCTAAGGCAGGCAAAGAATGGAAAGCAATAATGTGTTCTATGCTGCCTGCTCTTGTGTAAGCTACAGTCAAGTTTCGCCTGATAATTTCTTTCCCATTAATCTTTTTTTTTCTGTGTTAGGAAATCTTTGGAAAATTGCTGAGTTGGCAGCTGAAAGTATTTTCTTGGCAAGCCCTTTGAAATTGTAATTGTATTAAAAAGAGCCCTTTTCTTATCTTTGCCTTGGAATAACTGTTTCTTTTTCTTTTTTCCGTTCTCTGTTGGAGAGAAGAATAAAATGAATGGTGTGTCTTTATCCTCAGCACATCATTATTTCGGAGCTTTCAGAGACTGCGGAAAGGCTCCATTGTTGAGTCATTTTACCCCAAATCAGTGGCAGGTTGGGAGGTATTAGCTGGGCATAGCAAAAGTAGCATGCGTATGTGGGTGGGTCGGGCATCTCAGCTGGGCCTAGGATGTAAATAAGCTGCAAACAAGCCACTCTCCAGAACTCAGAATTCTTAATTGTTGCTTCCCCATCCTCATGAATTTAGGCTCCTGGGAGGTGAGTACAATATATCAATTATAGTAAAGCTGTCTGACCCCAACTTATGAAGCAAGACAAAACTGTGTGTTCAAAATTTTGTGGAGCTGCCTTTTTGAAATTGATTTCAGGCACTGTTGACTTGTGATTTTGTTTTTGCCTCCAGTGGGAATCCCGGGTTAGGAAGAGCAGCATATTCCTTCTGGTATCTCTCTGGGATAAATAAAGAGAAGATAGGAGGCCATTTTCTCACTGGCCTCAGGGTTTCTCCAGCACATCTTGAATCATTTTGCCCTACCCCTCCAGGGCTTCCATTTGGCCTGGGGACCACAAAATGAGAAGACAACAATAGCAACGCCTTCATTTGTAGGTCACCTCTGATTCAGGGCAAGGGGTTTCCACTGGGATGGCGCAGTAGAAATGATTCAGGGTCGCTTGGCCAGAAGCTCAGCGTTCCACAGGCAAATGTTTTTTTGTTTGTTTGTTTGTTTTGGTTTTGTTGTTGTTCAGCAGTAGCCAGGCCACCCTAGAGCCCCTTAGAGTGGGTGTCCCAAGGAAAAGCAACTGAGCTTGCATTTGTTACAAAGTACCAACTTGTTATTTAAGGTTTCTACTATTCCCTACTCTAGGAGCATAGTGGGTGGAATTAAGCTAAGTGTTGAAATAAGGGCACCAAAGGGTCCAACCCTGGGAATCTAGGACTCTAAGGTATGTCATCTAAGAGGGTGGTGGAACATTTCATTTCATTTCATTTTTTTTTTTAAAGCGATAAATAAACTCTGGAATGAGCTGAGTTCAGGTCTGCACACTGTATTTTACTAGTTAAATAGCTTTGGGCAAGTTATTTAGCTTTCATTGCTTGGTTTCTGCATCTACAAAGTGAAAACAGTCCCCTTGGGGACCATTTAAAGATAAAATGGTATATATAATGCTTCTGTTGTAGAGCAATGCTCAGTTAACGTTCCTGTCCTTTTCCTGCTACTGTCTTAATGGCCAGTCCTACCAGCCTCCAGAAGACCACTCTGCACCCCACTTAGAATGGATCCCCCAAACAATGTTCTGGATGTCACAAGAAAGGTTGGCTAGTATATCTACCAGATGGCCAACTTCCTGGAAATAAATAGGAGGTGGAAAGGGGAGTCACCTTAGGGTTGGTGATAGAGGTTGAGCCCTTGATAGAGGACATAAGAATACATGTAACAACAGACCCACTCAGGATAAATGAACAATACTTTTCAATGTTCAAAGCAGAGCAAGGGAAGGACTTAAGAGAACAACTGAGAAGAAGATGAATTACACTTTCTGTTTGGAGATTACTCTGGTTTTATTGTTCTAACAGAATATCTGAAACTGGGAACTTTTTATTACAAAAAGAAGGTTTATTTAGCTCAGACTCCGGGAGGCTGAAAGTCCAAGATTGAGCATTTCCATCAGTTGGCCCCTAGTGAGACCCCCCTCCCTTCTTGAGTACATCTTATCACACTAGATGAACCCACATGAGAGGAGAAGACATGGTAAGACAGGAGGCCACGTGGGAGCAGAAGGGATCACCAAGTGACACCAGAGGCCACAGAGTGCAGAGGGACCAGGCTTGCCATTTGTAGCAACTCACTGGGATCCCACGAGAAGGTCTGCTTAATCTTCTCATGGATGTACCTGTGAATCAACCACCTCTCACTAGGCTTTGCCCTCCAGTATCACTTTAGGGACCCCACTTAAGGGAGGTGGTCATTGCATTCTTCATCTTGACATTGTCAATTTGTAAATTGATGTGGATTGCACGTTTACTGAACTCCTCTTCGACCCTCCACCGCCCGCAAATACCGAGACTAGAAATTGAGAAGGACTGGCAGATTGAGGTTTGGAAAGATCATGGGAGGTGTAGATTTTGTGTGTGATTTTAGGATACTAGCACTTTGCACTTAGTGTTTAGAATCATAAATACACAAGAGATTGTCTAGGCCCTGCAGAATCAAGGATTCCTCTGGTATTTGTTCTGCTGCAACAAATTTATGGCTTAAAATGAGACAAATATGTGACCTCACACTTCTTACAGCCCAAATCCCAACCAGGTGCTAGACTAAAAGCAAACCATGAACAGAACCTGTGTTCTTCGGAGGCTCCATCTTCTAAGAAGATTAGTCTCATCTCCTTCCCACATTCATTTTTCTCCCTTCTTCCTTTTAGACAGGCTCTCCATCAGTAGTTTGGGTCAGCCTTGATCCCATAATACATCTTGCTTAGTTTCCAGTATGCTGGGATTACAGGTATGAACCTCTACTCCCAGCCTTCCATTCTGTTTCTCATGCTCTTACATAGTCATCCTGACTGGACTCACCCAGATAATCCAGGATACTCTCCTCATTTGATTATCCTTACCACAATCCCCTTACAAAGTCCATGCCAACGAGGAGAACGATGCACTTGCAGGTTCTGCAGGACAGGCTATGACGTCTTTGGGAGAACTTAGTCTCACATACATCACTACGCCATCCTGAGCACCTTCTGCGTAGCTCTCTTAATTTAAACATTATTTGATTCTTTTTCGGTTAAACGAGAAAATGTGTGAGTGGAAGATGCCAGTTAAACCAAGAATGAGTGATGAAGCATGCCTATTTTTGTCTCCCTCTACATTGGTAGGGTAGGAGAAGTCAGCAAGAAGCCATGGAAGACCAGGATGGGGTGGAATGTCACGGAATTAGATATTACCTTAAGCATTTCTGGGGGGACATTGTTTCTACATCTAGGCTAGCTTGCCTCACAATCCTCCTGCCTCAGCCCTATAAGAATGGGATTACAGAAGTGCGACTCCACTCACAGATAATAACTTAAATCTTCAGTGTGTTTGGTGTTGTGTTTTTGAGACAGGTTTTCACTATGTAGCCCTGGCTTACTTGGAGCTCACTATGTAGACTAGACTGACCTTGAACTCAACAGAGATCCATGTGCGTCTATCTTCCAGGTGCTGAGATGAAAGGTGTGCACCACCACTCCTTCACATCTTGGCAGTCAGGCTCCATGAGAACAGTAGCTTGGCTAGCCCTTAGCCAGGAGAGCCATATAGACCCACAACTATGTGGATATAACACTGCCACTAAGGGACAACTTCTCCAAGTAATTATTTTATTTTCTATTTTCTGTTTTTCCTGTTAATTTTGAGACAAGATCTTACTCTGTAGCCCAGACTGGTCTCAAACTCTTGGCAATCCCTCTGCCTCAGTTTCCCCAGTGTTGGCATTATAGACATGAGTCACTGTGCCTGGTCTTACTAATCTTAATGCATGTCACACTGTGTAGCTTATATAGAAATTCTTCTGCTGTCAGTGGAAGGTAGAACATCAACATTGCCTTGAGCCAGTACAGATAAACACCAATAAGAAGTAATTTATTTCTGCAGTTACTTACTGCTGAATCAGTCGGGAGCTCTTTTTAACCCAAGGCTTTCCATTTTCAAAGGGTAATGCTACAGTAGGTGGAGAATCCCCATGGCTATGACAAGACCGAGTTCTTTTGTTTGTTTATTTATTTATTTTACTGTGGAATCAGTACTGTTTAAGCCATTCTAGAAAGTTCTTTCTTGTCGACAACCTCTCTAGGTGGCATTCTCATTATATTCAATCAGTTCAGTCCTCTGGTGTATAAGGTATGAAAATGTCCTGTGTACAGGCTTTTTTTTTTCTTCCAAATGTGTAGTATTGACTTTCTTATTAACTTCTCCCAACAACTTGCATTAGAAAAATTTTCTCAAATATTGAACAAAGTAGAACACCCATGCTGTTTACTCCATCAATAGAATCACAGTCCACTCCACTACTGTTACTGATTTTTTTAAAAAAACATTCATTTTTATTTATGTATCTGAGTGTTTGACCTGTGTGTATGTATGCACACATGGTACCCCTGGAAGCCGGAAAAGGTCCCCAGATCTCCTGGAACTTGAGGTACAGGTGTTTGGAACTGCCATGTGGTTGCTAGGAACTAAACCTGGGTCTTCTGCAAAAACAGTAAGTGTGTTTAACCATTTAACCATCTCTCCAGGCCCTGTAACTCATTTCTCCTGAGATAGTGAGCTATGGGGCAACCAGACCTGCTGGATACTCTTGCTGCTGTGGCTGGGGCAGCATCCCAGTACGATGATTGCCAAATTCATTTGCTCCATCCAATACCTAACATTTTGTTTTTAATTTTTAAATTTAATTTAATTTGGTTTCTGCTGGGTGTTGAACCCAGTACCTCTATTATGCCAGAGAAGTGCTTCACCAGTGAACTACACTACCAACCCTTTATGGTTCGTTATTAGTCATTGTATTAAAAAAACAAACAAACAAACAAACAAAACACCTAGAGGTTCTGTTGCCAGCACGCATGTCAAGTGGTGCTCACCTCCTCCAGCTTCAGTTAGCAGTGATGTCACACTGCTTACCACCTCCTGCAGCTTCAGTTCCAGGGGATCTGATGCCCTCTTCTGGTCTCTGTGGACACCTGCATGCACATGGCGTACATAAAGTACACTCAAGTGCACACATACACATAAAATAAAGAAGTCTACAGTATCAGTTTTTGTTATATATGTTATATATATATATATATGTTATATATATGCATAAGCAACTGTAGCAATCATCACAGCTAAGACAGACAGCATTTCTATCCCTGCAAAGCTATTTTCTCTGCATCTACTGCAGTCAACTCTCCATCATCCTGCAGCTTCAGGCACCCTTGCTCTGCTTCCTGTCATTGTGAGTTTCTTTGTCTTTTCTGGAATCCCAGGAATGGGAACCATGCCTTATGTACATGTTCATGTCTGAGTCTTCAAAACTGGCACAGTGTTTTTGAGATTCATTCACGCCATTGCATATGTCATTGGATTGTTTCTTTCCATTGATGAGTATTGTTTAATGGTACAGATAGATCACATTTGAAATCTGCTTACCCTCTGATGGATATTTTGAAGTCTTTCTAGTTTGGGGCTCCTACGAGTGAATATGTGTTTCCATGACTATTCAGGGATGGTTTCATATCATTTCTTTATTTATTGTTTGCAGTATTGGGAACTGCACATGGTAGTAAGTGCTGTACCACTGAACCATTTCGTCAGTCCCCAATCCTTTCACCTTTTAAAATACAATAAATAATAAAATAAGATTTCTAGGTTACAGGTAAGCATGCATTTAACTTCATAGCAAATCAACAAACTGTTTTCCCTGGGTACCATTTCACACTACTATAAGCATCACATAAGGGTTTCATTTGTTCCACTACTTTCCAGCAGTTGGTATTAGATTTTTTTTTTTTTGAGACACTGTGTTTTGTAGCTCAGATTAGCCTCTTACTGAAGATGACCTTGAACATCCGAGTCTCCTGCTTATGTTTCTTCAGTGCTAGGATTACAGATGTGGGCTACCATGCCGTGTTATGTAGTGCTGGGGATTGAACCCAGGGTTTTATAGAGGCTAAGCAAATCCTCTGCCAACGTAACTACGTCCTCATCCTTCTCTTCCACCATTCTGGATATGAAATCCAGGGCCTCATGCATGCTAGGCAAACGGTCTACAGTTGAGCTTCGCCCTTAGCCTCTTTGTAATTTAACTACTCAAATGGTAAGGCTCTAAGATCCCATTGGATTTTGTTGTTGTTGTTTTGGTTTGGTTTTTCGAGACAGGGTTTCTCTGTGTAGCTTTGTGCCTTTCCTGGAACTCACTCTGTAGACCAGGCTGGCCTTGAACTCACAGAGGTCCACTTGGCTCTGTCTCCCTAGTGCTGGGATTAAAGTCGTGCACCACCACTGCCCAGCTCCCATTGGATTTTTAATTGTTATGTTTATGGACACACAAGTATTTAGTCTTGTAAACCACTAATAACCATTCTTAGCTTAGTTTTAATATTTTGTTATTGTGTTGAGTTGTGTGATTTGTTAGGTTTTTTTTTTTTAAAGATATATGAATTTAACTGCTTTATCCCAGTCTATAGCTTGACTTCTTATTTTCCTAACTTTGATTTTGATGATGTGTAATTTGCTATTTCTGTTCTTATTGTTATTATAATCAAGTAACGCATATTAAGTGACTTAAAGCTTACACATTTAAAATTCTGGCGGTCAAAAGACTAAGTGAGGCAGGTCAGGCAGCCTTCTTCCCACAGGCTCCATTTCTTTGTGTTTAGTCACTGTTAGAAGGTGTCTGTGACCCTCATCCCTTGGTGTCACATCGCTCTGATTTCTGCTTCCCTGTCATTTGCCCTCTCTGACCTTGAGCCTCCTGCTGCCATCACACAAGGTCACTTGTGATTACAGTGATGTTCCCAGTGAAGTCAGAAGTCTTCCTATTTCAAAACCCCCAGCTTAATCAAGCTTCAAAATCCCCCTTGCAGCATCCAGTTGTTCATTCATGGGTTTGGGAGAGCAGGACACAGACACTTCAGGGGCCGTATTCATCCTGCTATGTCTAATCTTCCCCTCCCTATCTCCTTCTCCCTTTTCCTCCTCCTCTCTCTCTGTCTCTCAAGATGACAAAAATTTTCTTGTGGAATTATATAAATCTAGCCATCATGCCTAGGGTGGATTTGTAATGTGTTTCAAATTAATTTTAGTGTTGAATGAATGGAAGCCCATGAACTGTGGACTGGTGGTTGTGGAGCCCCCATGGGACTGGACTAGGCTCTCTGGATACAGAAGACGGTTGTTTGGCTCAAACTGTTTTGGGGGCACCAAGGCAGGGGGATTGGGATCTGTCCCTGGTCTATGGGCAGGCTTCTGGAATCCGGTGCCTGTAGTGTGACACCTTGAACAGTCTTGGTGCAGTGGGAAGGGGCTTGGACCTGCCTAGGTTCAGTGTGCTGGCCTCTGCTGGCTCCCCATGGGAGACCCTGATTTGGGGGACATCGAGTTGCGGGGTGGCTTGGGAAAGAGGGCTGGGGGTTGGGAGGAGGGAGGAGCAGGCGGTTTGTGGATAGTATGTGGAGTGAGTAGAGAATTTCCTAATAAAGAAAAATGAAAAAAAAAATTTAGTGTTGAAGTAAGGGTCATAATTCATTTAACTATTTTATACTGTTTTTGTCAGTATCAATGCTGAAAACCCCATCTTCCTCCTATTATTTACCTTGATGTTTTTGTTGGAAATCAATTAATCACTTATTGTGATTAATTCTATTCTCTATTCTTATTTTTACCTGAATGCAAATGTGATTGGTTTAGCTCTTGGTTTAGAATCACGAGTTTGTAATCCCTTAATTTGTATTTTTAGATGTGACTTCCATGGTTCTTCATGATATGAGTCTTTCTTAAACTTCCACCCTGCAGTTTTGACTGACTTTCCTGTTTTCTGGCCAGTTTTTCTGAATGTCTAGCAATGCCTTGAGTGCACTATGTCCTTTGATCTCAGGTCTCTCCAGATGTTTCTACTTGGGCTTTGGACATCTGTTCCTTCACTTCATCTTACTTCTTTCTTCTATGAGCTTGCTGTCTGTCACTTCTTCCTTTGCTGGGGTTACCAGCATATGCATCACACTGCATTCAGGTTGTTGTTAGACATTTCTGCTTCTTCTCTTCATGAAGGCTCCTAGGGATGGGGTGCCATAACTGGCCTACTTATATCACTTGGCATTTACCATATTTATTTGGTAACTTTCTGCCATATAGTACAGGATTCTTTCTTGTCCATAGCAACTATACTTTATTGTGAAGAATAGAACTCATGAAGAAAGGGCCGCAAAGATCCCCTGTTTTGCATGTGTATGCGGGTGCATGTTGAGGCCTGAAGTTGATATTGGGTGTCATCCTTGATTTCTTTCCAAATTTATTTATTGAAGCAGAGTCTTTTGTTGAACATGGAGTTTGCCACCATTTCTGGATGGCCTCGATAGCAGGCTTGTCCCAAGTATGTTGTCCCTGTTTCCTGAGCACTGGGATTACAAGAAGTCACCATATCTGCTTGCTGAGCTTTTATGTAGGTTCTTGGGTCTGAGTTATGGTCTTCATACTTGCATGGTGAGAGTGAGAGCTTTATCCACAGAACCATTTCCCTGGCCCCCCATTTAAGAGAAAATTTAGACAAAATGCCAATGCCAACAAGTATTTCCCTACAAAAGGATATTCTAAGTGAAGTAATGCATCAAAGTTTTAATATTTCTCATGGTGACCTTAACCAGTTTCTAGCAATCCAGTTGATAACTTCCTTAGGATAACAAAGGTCACTGGGCATGTTTTCAATTTGATTGGGACAGGGAGCCAATGTTTATTTCAGATGTTCTATGTACTTGGCAATAAACTGTAATCTTTATAACCATTATCTAATTAAATTCCTCAAAAAAAAAAAAACCTGGACTGTGGCAGTATGCCAGTGCCCAGAGAGGCATGACCACGGAGTCCATTGAGGCGCCTGTTTTTAAATCTGGAGATATTCTAGTGTGTGAGCACTATCTACTTCCCTTGGCTAACCTCAGGTTGCTCTTAATCTTTGTAAGGAATCTATGATCTTGTAGTGACTAGGGACATCATTAAACATTAGTTGCTGTGTGTTATCTAAGAAACTTTTCCCATTTAGTAGAATTGCTCAATATATTTTTAGACAGTTTGGTACCCTGTTAGTGTAGACCTTATGTTGGTGTGTTTGTGCTTTAGCATCGCTCTAAAATACTGTTCACAGACAAGACATCCAGGAAAATGCCACATTTGGCCTCATTTGAAGTTGTTCTTTCCACCATGTTCCCCCAAATAATCCATCCAAGAGGAACCAAGAGGAGGGGGGCAGGGCACTAGCTTTGCTCATAATCCTGGGACAGAATTCTAGGGAAACGTGACTCTAACCTGTTGGGGACCTCCTTTATGTTCTCATACTTCTTCTCCTTCTCTTAAGTCCACAGGAGTTCAACAACTATGTCAGGTGTGTAGAGATGCTTCTCAGGGGAGGGGTGCTGCTTACTGGCTTGCTCTCATGGCTTGCTCAGTCTGGTTTCATAAAAAAAAAAACAAAAAAAAACCAGAACCACATGCCCAGAGGTATCTCCACCCACAATGAGTTGTGTCTCCCCCCATCAATCAATAATTAAGCAAATTCTCTAAAGGCTTGACTGAAATTCAGTCTTAGGGAGGCGTTTTGACAATTGAAGCTCCCTCCTCTCTGATGACTAGCTTGCGTCAAACCGACATACAACTAGCCAGCATAAATTCAAGATCAGGATGGATCCAGTTTCTAAGAATTAGAGCACTGGCTTGTGTGCAGAGAAGTGGCTTGGAGGAGGCTAGGGAGCTGGCTTAGTGGCTAAAGTGCCTGCCACATGAGCATTTGGACCTCAGTTCAATTCCTAGAACCCAAGTAAAGAGCCGAATGAGGTGGCATGTGTGTAATCCCAGGATTTGGGTGGAGGTGACAGGAACACCCTTGATGCTTGCTAGGCAGCTAGTCCACCCAGATTGGAGAGCCCTAGGTTCAGTGAGAGACCCTGTCTCGAAAAATAAGATGGAGAATGACTAAGGAGGATACTCAACATTGTTCTCTAGATTCTACATGTACATACATATGCACACATATCCAAACATAAACCACAAAACATCTTGGAGGACTTGTTAAATAATAGGTCACCTGTTTCATCAGGGTAGTATTCAAAAACTTTATATTTTTAAGTTTTTATTACTTTACTCTTTCCTTTCTTTCTTTCTTTCCTTCCTTCCTTCCTTCCTTCCTTTCTTCTTCCTTTCTTTCTTTCTTTCTTTCTTTCTTTCTTTCTTTCTTTCTTTCTTTCTTTCTTTGTGTGTGTGGTGGTGGTGGGGAGTGCATACAGAGGACAATTTTCAGGAGTCATTTCTCTCCTTCCACTATATGGGTCCTAGGGCTCAAACTCAGCTTATCAGGCTTTGCAGAAACCCTTTTACCCACTGAGCCAGCTTGATAGTCAAGAACTCAGGTTTCTAAGAAGTTTCCATATGCAGTTTGTACCGCTGGTCAGGGGCATTTGGATTGGGAACTAATAGTTAGGAGAATAGCCTGTCAAAAACTGTTACATCAGTGTGTTTTAGTGTGTAATATGATGGCTACTTGCTAAGAATCAATAATGGAGAGTGTTAAAAATGCTGGTTTGCCAAGTGCCATTCCCAGAGGTGTAGGTTGGCAGCTTTGGAGAAGAGTCCACAGATATATTTTGTAACAAGTTCTGCAGAGGAGATTTCCACGGCTGTGGTCTTTTGAACCATTTTGCTAAACCATGTGAACTTCTTTTCAGCTGTCACCTAGCTCTGTGTACCCTGTGCAATTAGCAGGCTGCTGCAGAGACATGTGGCCCTTCACTGGGACCGTGATTGGCACGTAATTAAACACTGGCATTTTCAGAGTTGATAGGGAAGCACTCAGGTCCCATGTGTGCCTCATTCTAATGAGTGACCTTGAGTAAAGGTGTTTACCCACCGATGCTTCCATTTCTTGATGTGAAGGTGAAGTAAAGAGGTGAGCATATGTAATAACCATTTACTATCTCATCCTTAGTAAACCCACCATGAACATGGCTCTTCCAGATTTCTCTCACACTCTCAGCTCCTAGTAGTGTGAGTGTATTAGCCACTTTTCTGTGGCCGTGATAGAACACCATGACTGAGGCAGCTTCTAGAAGGAAGAACTGATTTGTGCTTACATTTCCAGAGGGATGAGAGAATTCATAATGGCGGAGAAGTGGCAGGCATGTCGACAGACACAGCACAGGGAAGCTCACATCTTGAACTGTCTCAGGAAGCAGAGAGTAAACTGGGAATGAGAAGTGGCTTTGAAACGCAAAAGTCTGCCCCCAGTGATGGACTTCCTCAAGCAAAGTCACATCTCCTAGATCTCCCTGTACCAGTGCCACCTAATGGGGACCAAGTCCTCAAGTATATGAACATTCTCATTTAACCCACCACAGTGAGATGCTGCCAGCTCACCCACAAATACACTTGTTTTTGTTGCAAGTATTTATTGTGCTCATATACCTAAATTAAGGGAAGGGACCGATTCAAAGAAACAAGTAGAAAAAGATGGGAAAAAAAGGACTTTGGTGCTTAAAAAGCAAGTAGAGAAGACCTGTGCTGGTGAGATGTCAGTAGATGATCTCTCTGCTTTACGGCTCGTCTTCTGCCTATGTGGTTACATATAATCTTAAGCCCTTACTAAAAACGCCATGCTTCCGTCCGCAGCCCCGTGAGAGTGTATCTACAAAGACACACACGCAGTCCTGATATAATAACTAGTGTGCATTAGAGGTGGGGGATTTACAGATTTCACAGCAGGGATGGTCAGGGCAAACAAGGAAAATGCTTCTAACCCCAAAACAGACTGTGAAGTCCGACAAAAATGCAGGCACATTCTAAAGGAGAACTCCAAACCTGGCGCTACTTATTTGATTTATTTTATTTTTCTGCATCTGCCTGGCCATGCACATGTGATAGGATAATATTTTTCCCCGAGTCCTTGAAGCACAAGGCCAAGTAGACAGACTGTGGACAAGTGAGTGAGTGAATGTTTGGCCTCATCTGTTAAAGTGGGCTTTCTCCAATGATCTGAATAGTTTTTTTTCAAATTATATTCTCCTCTCTCTCTCTCTCTCTCTTTCTCTCTCTCTCTCTCTCTCTCTCTCTCTCTCTCTCTCTCTCTCTCTCTCACTCTCTCTCTCTTCTTCTCCCTCTTTAAAAAATGTACTTGGAATTTAAATGACAAGATATCCTGCTACATTTGGCCTCTCAGGAAAGACTCAATGCTTGTCTGTACCCATCTTCCTGAAATTACTATAGTTAATACGGTTTCATGCTGAGCTCTGAACTATTACATTTTTAAGTGATAATGAGACAGTGGAACTAAAATCCCAACAATAACAGCAAAGCAAAGGGAACAAGCAACTTTCTCTGCTTTATTTCTAAATTTTAGTGCTTCTCAAGGAAGCACAGCCCAAGAGCAGTTAAATTACATGCTGGTCCCACAGGCTCCACGGTCAGGTGTAGCTCCTGCCCCGAAGCTGTCTCTTACAGCAAGCTGCATTGTTCTCTGTATAAGCTCTTGTCTCCTAGACCATGTCCTTTCTTCTCCTTACGTTTCAAGAACAATGCCTTATAAATTAAAACTTAAAAACTTTCCAAACATTGAAAAAAGCCCCAAGACACCAGGGAGAAGGGTAACATGAATCTGGGCATCTCCATCTTGCCGATTCACGACCTGTCAGCATTTGGCCACATTTATTGTCCCTGTAGTCCTTTTCCTCATCATTTCTCCCCCCACTTCCTCACTCCCTTTCTCTTTTGTGTTTCAATGGAAATTCTGGTGTTTTGAGTTAGAATATTAGATGGTCTGCCCTTAAGAGATACTATGTTCTGAACACAGTGCCAAAGACTCTGCTGATGTCCCTCATGTTAATCAGCTGCCAGGAGACTGGCTCTGGATCTTTCAGTTCTGAGGGACAAAAACTTGGGACATTGCTATATTTTTCAAGTAGTCTAGTACACTAAGGTTTTTGAATAACTTACTGTGCAGGTGGTGCCATTGGGTGTGTGTGTGTGTGTGTGTGTGTGTGTGTGTGTGTGTGTGTAGTAACCCCCTTTAGTTCCTGAGAAAGAAATCTTAGAATTAAGCCTTCACCAATCCACAAAATGACGGGGTTTGAGAAGTTCAAGATGCGGAACACATGGTGGTACCTAAAGGGTGGCATCCCCAGGGAGGGGAGAAGCTCCAAGCATCTTGTCCCATTCATCTTTCCTATCTGGATGTCAGTCTTTATTCTCTGCTGCCATATCCTGTATCAATACAATAAACCAACAAACATGTTGGTTCTGTGAATCCTTGATTGTTAGTTGTTGAGACAGAAGTATGGGTGACACAGTGCTATTTGCAATCGTTATGTTCACTGAGGTAAGTCATGTGGTACTAAGCCTTCATTCTTGGCTCCAACTCCAGGAATAGAATGGAGTTACATATAGAATGTCAGATGCATCAATTGGAGGATTGTTTGGTATGTGGGGAAAAGCCCCTATACATGGGGTATCAGAAAGAGCATGTACTTAATGGGAATATACGTGGGATACATGTGTATCTTCATGGGCATGTTGTTCTGTATGCTGCGAATATGTTGCTCTGATTGGTTGATAAATAAAGCTGTTTGGCCAACGGTGAGGCAGAATAAGGTTAGGGAGGACATTCTACTTAGAGAGAAAGAGAGAAGAAAAGAGAGAGAGGAGATGCTGCCAGCTGCTGCCATGAGAAGCAAAATGTAAAAGGACCAGTAAGCCACAAGCCACGTGGCAAAATATAGATTTATAGAAATGAGTTAATTTAAGATGTAAGTGCTGGCTAGCAAGAAACCTGAGACATTAGGCCATATAGTTTGTAATTAATAGAAGCCTCTGTGAGTTCATTTGGGTCTGAGCATCTCGGGGGCCATGGGGCTGTGGGAGGTAGGTGGGACCAGGAAAACTTCAGCTACAGTATCTTGTGACTCCAACACAGTTATAGTAGCTGGAGCACCAACCGTTTTCCATGGTTTTAATTCAAGTACTATTATTATTATTTATATGACAACCCCAAAATTCTTTTTTTAATTTCTCAAATGAGATGGAGAGTTCTAACTGTCTATGCAAATTTCTACTATTTCAAAAACAGCCCTTGGGAGGAGCTGAAAATCCAATTCAAGAGACAGGCAGTGAGTTAAGGACAAGAACCCATACTAGGCAATGATAGTGTAGCTTACTAGTGTCCCGAAACTGCATAATTCCACTCACAAAGTAAGAATATTTTCTCTCAGCTCTACCTATGTGTTGGGATAGAAAAAGGAACAAAGAGAAGTTTTCCCTGAAAGTAAGGGTGAAAATATAGCAGAGGAAACCCCAGTTCCATTTAATATCTGTATTGTTTGAATCTTTTACAAGAAAGCTCTGAACTTCCGAGGCAAAGTGGGGCTGAGAGCTGCTGCACGTCAGATTCAAGATCCATTAGGCATCAGTGTCAAAGACTGGACTCAGAATCCTATGCAATGTATTACGCCTGGCGCTTGTTTTCACCCATCTGTGTGTGCTCTGCATATTTTCCTATTGTCATCAGACTGCAGCAAGATGACCATATGGACTGTGGTTCTCAATGCTTTTCTCTCATTCCACGCTCTGCACACGAGGTCACCGTAATTTATGCTTGCATTATTACTTTCTTGGGTCTCCTTTCAGGTTTCTGACAAAGTGTTGATGCCAGGAAGATTAAAAAGAAAGCTGAAGTTCAGGTAGAACTGACCTACAATCTTCGCACAAAGATCAGCACGAGTCTTAGGTTTGTGTTTTTCTTCCTAAGATCTATTTTCAGAATTAAAATAAATAAATAAATTTAGTGGATACATCCTGACCACACATCATTTGTAATTGGGCTTTAGGGCTACTGATTCAACTTGCATAATTTTCAGATAGTCTTATCATGTTTCTTTTTATCTTTTCTTGCTTGGTTTTTATAGTTAAAAAGTAATAAAAATAAAAATACACATAAATTCATTGAAAAGGGATTCACTTGCCAAAAAAAAAGGGCATTCGAAAGACAAATATTGGCTTAGAACTCCCTGATTTCCAAAAGTCTTTTCTCCTAGAATTTTTATAAAAAGATGAGGTTAAACATACTTAAGATCTTATTTATAGATTAAAAATAAATAAATTTATAGGTAAATAAAGAAGTAGTGGGGCAGAGAAGAGAATGCAGAACAAGAAAGTAATGAAAAAAGTTGTAAAATTGTTAGTTCCATAGAAAAATAACAAATTTATAATAAGTTTGGGAAAATGGGAAACAAAATGAAAATCTTTATGGTTTGCAAAATATAGGGTATCTTTTCCCTTGCAATAAGAGCTTTCTTTTTGCATAGGGAGAGGAATGTTTCTGTGCTTTGTGAAAACAGGAGTGTTATAGGGCTCCATTTCAGCAAGTCATGGACACCAAACAAGCCCTGAATGATTAGACAGTGCCACAGTGTGACTCACAGCAAGTCCCTGTTTTATTATTCTGCATACACTCAGGAGTCTCAACATTATCGCTGTGTATAAAGAAGTTATCTGCACATTTGTATGCCGAGCTGCATGCATTCTTAGTGCCTTTCCATGATCCTGGTGGAGGACTGTATTTAGCTCTTTCTTTTGTTTTTATTCCAGAAGAAAATTAAACCATCCATAAGGATCTTGACAGTTAAGGCTTCCCCTTTCTCTCTATCTATTGAGAGTGCTAGCTGGGCTCTTGGAAATGCATGATCCTTGCTTGTTATCTGTAACATATCTGCTTTGCCCAGATGGCTGCACATGTGCGAGCCACACAGGAAACTTCAGGCTATGGATCATGGGAAAACAGATCTAGACAGCCAGGAATTTGAATTTTTAATTGATTATGTAGACTGGGAATTTGGCCATGGTGTCAGGTCAGAGACAAGGAAGTACTGTGTTTGTACCATAGGCTCTGTAAAATCTCCCTCTTTCCTGAACAGAGGTATCTTATTGTTATTTTCTTCCAAGTGTAGAAAAAAACATATGTTGTTTAGGAAAAAAAATAATTATATATAAATTATATAAAGTAGAAAGTGAAAATTTCTCCTTGCGCAAAGTGTCACCACCTCTCAGACATAACCCATGTTGAAATTTTTCATTGTCCAAATCTTCTGTATAAAACTCAACAAACACACTTTTATCTTCCTGAAACAAAGCGATGTGACGTTTTTGTTCCATAAGATTACATTTCACCTCTTCACTATGTTTTGAATATGTTTGGGGGGTTATTAATACAACCAAATAGCTTTGCTTTCCAACTATAGGATCATGGGAAAATAAGGCCATCCTTTATTGGTTGGCATGGCCTGTGCTCTAAGGAATATCTGCTCGTGTACAGATTTCTACGTCCCGCCTTTCATAGCCTATGACAAACTCCTCTTCTGTCTGCATTAGTTATTTTCTTGTGGCTGTGCTAAAATGCCTGACAGAAACAGTTTAAGGAATTTTTTTCATTGGTTCCCAGTTTGAGGGTGGAGTCTCCCATGGCCGAGGAAGATGTGTCGCGACAGGGTTGTGAGGCAGCTGGTCACATTGCCTCTGCATTCCGGAGGCAGAGGGATGGGTGCTGGTGAGCAGGCAGCTTGTCTCTTTTATTCATTCCAGGACTCAAGAGAACAGTGATGCCAAAATTTATTTAGGGTGGGTCTTGCAACCTCAATTAACCTGATCTAGGTAATCCCCCACAGACACGCCCGGAAGCTTGTCTCTTCTGTGATTTAAGAATCTGAGTTGACAACCTTAAGCATCACAAATGCGTGGTTACTGAGTCAAGCTGTATTTGTGATTTGTGTTGTAGTTGATCTTGCTACACGTGTACACATTTGCCACCATCAGATGCTATTAGTTTTTAAACGTTTCTCTAATTGCCAGTGACTGCTATAATTTGCGCAGGGAGGACTTTTTCTGAACTGAGATCTAGCTGGATGGTCTGCAGGAGACGGCTGTGTGGTTTGCTTGGTGATCCTGCCCTGCTTTCTGCCCCAGTCACCCCCTGATCACCAGAGTTAGCTGCTAGGTATTGGTGGTCTTTTGCTGAAGACTGACTCTCTACTACATTATTCACTGTATTTACACAGACACACATATATGCATGCACTCCACACTATATAAATATATACAATTTTTTATATCATTAAACAGAAATCACATGTAAGATTTCACTACAAACATACCACATCACATTACAGGGTGTCATTGTGAAGCAATTCTAAATGAGATCTCTGTTATGGCCACTCATTCAGTGGTCCATCACTTCAAAAGCTGTTGATAGTTGTGGCCTTTCTTAGGGGCTACCTCCTTCCAGCTCTCTGGAGTCTCCCTCCTGGTGTTGCTGCAACACAAAGCTATTATCTCTGTTTGGACGTATGACACTCTCATAGCTCAAAGTCTGTATGTAAAATGGTGAGCATTGAAGTTTAGGGGTACAAAACACAAATATAGTTTAACTCAGTATTTTCTCTCATCTAAATAGATATATTATTTCTTATTAAATTTACACAGGGGTTTTGAAAATTAAAAGCAAGGAAATACAGTATATTATGCATGTATACAATTAAAAGTTGCAGTAATATATTTTAATTGAACATATAGTCAATGCAAATCCACGTGCAAACTGCCCTGGCACAGGATCATATCACATGCTCCACCTCACTTTACAGGGCATCATTTCAGAGCAATCTAATGTAGATTCAATTTTGTCTGGTTTTTTTTTTTTTTTTTTTTTTTTTTTTGGTAAAAAAATCTCTGATTTACTCTAAGCCCAATGTTCCTTTCTTAATGCATAGTTTTATTGATTTTTTCTTATGTCATCAACATTGCTCAAAACAGAATTACTAAAATATGCTGACCTTGTTTTTTATTTCCTCCAAGTTCCTTAGAAATAAGATTTACTTGGTACGTATCCATCAAATCAACTATTTAATTAAAATACAAAGTTAGGACTGGAGAATGTAGATAGTAGAGTTTGCAAGGAATTAGAAAAAGACCACAGCTTTCCCCTTCAGCCTTCAGTGTCTGAGCCAGAATCTCACCCGCTAGAGTGGGAGGGGTGCTGCAGAATGGACTGACCCAGACAGACCTGAGATTCATCCTTTGTGTGCATGACTGCAGAATAATTCACCTTTTTGAAAGCCCTGATAATTTTGTCTATCAAGTAGGTTCAGTAATGACACTATGAGCTATCAGAAATAAGTGATATACGTGTACCCAGAGAATCTCATCTGTGTGTGTATAAATAAGATTTTCTATGGGTAGAAAAGGCTTTTGCCAAGCTCCGTCCACGTACACTAGTCATTTCAATCAGCTCAAGTCTATCGACTTCTATATTGAATGTCTGTCATTGAGGTTGTGTTTTAATCCAAATTGACCACTTGGGCATCTATTAACCTTTCAGCATTTCTTTGTGGTGAAGGTACAATCTCCAGTCTTTCCCCATTCAGTCTTGCAAGTTCACATTTTCTGCACTAGCATTCTAATATGCAGGAACTTGAGATTTTCTTTCCCCTGCATTGAAAAGTGGCCCCGACTCTTGATAGCATTTATTACATGGTGCTCTTGAACATCCTTTCATCCTTCTTCCTATTCAATACTGTGTGAAGGAGATTAAACTCCAAGAATGTATGTGTACTCAGAGGAACAGTTATGGGAAATTTACCCTTATGTGAGTGTAAATGCCCTTGACAGGAGAGCTCACTTTGAATCCTCACTAGAGTGACCATTTGCTAAGTGGGGTGAATGGAGATTGATGGACAACCTTTTGGAATCAGAGACAAGGGATTGGGGTAGGATGCATAAACATGTATCAAAATTTGGACTTTGGTTTTTAGAGCAATAATTCTACAATTTAAAAATAAAAATAGCCTGAGCACCCATGTGCATGAGTATACATACACACACACACACACACACAACACACACACACACACACACACACACCACACTTTATTTAGAAAGGCCCCACATAGTCCAGGCTTGTCTTGAATTGACTGGGTAACTCAGGATGATCTCGAACTGACCTACCTGCCTCCATCTCCTTGGCATTCCTTAGCTTTTGGACATTTCTTTACATCATTCTGACTTCAGTTCCTATCATAACATCTTTCACTTACATTGGCCTCCTGATTCTCTTCTACAAGAACCCTGCAATTGCATTGGAAACATTTGGGTAATCATCTTTCACCTTGAGAGTTGTGACAATCACATCTTCTGGTTTAGGGAGTTAGGTTGTGGACATCTTTAGGGACCCAGAATTCCGTCTTCCACAGTTTATTGATGCTTATTGTCACAATTTGCCCACATATGTCGTGTGTGTGTGTGTGTGTGTGTGTGGTGTGTGTGTGTGTGTGTGTGTGTATGTTATATAAAACATAATTAAGTGTATGCTATCTACATTTGAATGGAAGGCATGAACTACACTTAGCTTTTCAAAGAGGACAGTAAGATGTTTGGGGGATGATTGAGTCTGATTGCCTTGGAAAGTAAGTGAATTATTTACTACATAAGTACAATACATATTTGCATAAATAAAGCACTTCCCAAATGAGACTAGTCATTTACCTCTGCACATATTAAACAAAAGCATTGAATTTACATTTTCTAAGCACATGATTTCTTCACACTGTGCAAGGTATAAAGCACCCTAAAAGTTATTATATATAACATATCTGAATAATTCAACAATAAATACAATTTTTCAGAAAATCATTCTTCCACAGCTGGTTTTAATTAATTGTATCATCACTTGTACCAGAGGCTTCTTTCTCCTTCTCTAAAGTGGGACTTGCCTTTTGGCCGGAGTGAATGTAAATTTAAAAGAGGAAGTATTTTTCTTAGCATGAACAACGTACCCTTAATGAACTGCTGTCAAATTCTAAGAGTCAGCTTGTAATTTTCCATGCTCTGGAACCCCCTGGGGCCCAAACACCCCACTGTTTGAAGGTGAGCATTGGGTCCCACCAAATACTATGGTCCAGATATTTTCAGAGTAATTTAATATACTCTGGAATTGTTTCCTTTACTTCCACTACAAAGTGTTCCACATCCTTGCCTCAGTATCCTGGAACTTTCATCTTTTTCACCTCTTGGCCTCTAGATTTCTGATTACATTGTTCTCCCAGCCTCAAAGTACCATTAAAAAATATTTATGTTTTGAGAATTTTATGCACATACACAATGAAATTATTCCTTATTCTCCTCCCATTCCTCCCAGATCTTCTCCAATATGTCCCCTTTCCAATTTCATGTCCCTTTCCTTAGTTTTTCAATCATCCACTAAGTTCAGTTGACCAAAGCACTTATGTAGACGGAAGTCTCTGTCCTGCCCAGTCACACAGCCGTTCAGTCCCAATTAAACACACAGAGCCTTATATTAACTATAAACTGGCCTGTTTCTCCGGCTTATAACTAACTAGCTCTTATGCTTAAATTAGCTCATGATTCTTGTCTACGTTTAGTCATGTGGCTTGGTACCTTTTCTCAGTCCAACATTCTCATCTTTCTTCCTCTGCGTCTGGCTGGTGACCCCATCTCTGCCATCCTTCTTCCCAGCCTTCTTCTCCTCTTCTGGTCATCCCACCCACATACTTACTTCCCTGAAACTCTCCCTTTGCATTGCTGGCTTGTGTTTGTGTTTTGACAATCTCCTATAGTCTAAGGTACACTCTGTTCACTCTCACTTGCCATTGTCCCCCCTCCCCCTCCCACCCCTTCCCCACATTCATGTCTTTGGTTTGGTGACCTATTGCTTTTAGCTAGAGCATCTGTGTGACTATAGGTTTGAAACAAGTCATTGGAGGCTGGCAAGAAATATCCACTGGCACATGTACAATTACAACCTGGTCCTTAGCAGGTGACTAGTAGCCCATTAGGTACATTGCACAGTTGAAGAAAAATACTTCCTTTTTTAATTGAGCACACTACTGAAGATGATAATTGTCCCTTCTCCAGAACCATCTGTGTCCAGTAGATTGCAGGGAGGGATTGGGCTTCATAAGCCTTGGGAATCCAAGACTGGATGTTACATTTCTTTTTTTTTTTTTAAATTTCTATTAAGGTTTATTATAATACATTATAAACTCATAATTATATACCAATATAACTATATACCCATAAGTGATTATATGTGTTTATCAAAGTATAACGGATGTACAAGTATATTTATGATATTGGATATTGCATCTCTGTGAAGCCGACTTCCTAACTGAACTTCGTCCTTCCAGTGCAAGTCTGTTCTTGATTTGCCTTGGAGACTTAACACAAAGCCTAGGAGCCTGCACATAGTCAATGTCTAGAAAATCAACATGTTGCCATGTTTTTTTTTCTTCTGGTCCTTTTGATGGTCTAACTTTATCCATGAAGGCTCTGACTAAATTGATGAAACAGTTTTGGCGCTTTTGTTTTTTGTTATTTCCTTCTTTCTTTTAAATTTCTTGTTGGCTTTTAAATATGTTCAAACATTTCCTCCTTTCTGGTTAGAGAGCAAGCTCCATTAGTTCTTCTTGCCACCCATTCTCCAGGGAGCCTTCACGGGTTCCCTCCCATTTATACCTTGCCAGGCTGGCCTAAGGGTCAGTTTTATCCTTCACTCAGATCTGTCATCGCGACTTACTATTTGCTTTGGAAGACAGAGCTTATTATCAGAGGTTGTGGGTGAAGGACAAAAGGTTCTTGAAAATCTCCTTGGTGACCATTTCCCCTCTTCCTTCTCATTGGACTGTACTTGGAGGCTCTTCTTTTTTCCCCAGTGTTATACCTTGTTATTCTTGTAACCTCACTAAGTTGTGAGGATTTTGAAAACAAAAGTGTGTGTGTGTGTGTGTGTGTGTGTGTGTGTGTGTGTTTGTGTGTGTGTATGGACATATTTCTGCATACCAGCAGAGCCTGAGTCTCAGCACATAGTAAGGACTCAGAGATATTTTTATTTAACACAGTCCTTTCCACCCCAGATCCATATCTGCCTTGTGATTCAGGACAGTTCCTACTGTGCAAAGAGCTGCTGCTTTTGATGAGTGAAACTGTCATCAGGATTCGCCATCAGCCCAGAGCCTTGCTCAGAATGAGGGATTTTGTTCATGACTTAAAGCACATGCTCCTAAATTACAAGATTACTAACCACTAACTGCTTCTGTTTAATTGAGACAGTGTGTAATTTATCACATATCATTAAGAATCACTATAGTTTAGCTGCATAAATTGAGCAAGTTAATCTCCGTATGTCTAGGTTTATTTGAAAAAAAAACTTTATCTATCTATCTATCTATCTATCTATCTATCTATCTATCTATCTATCTATCTATCTATCTATCTATATCCATCTATCTATCTATCTGTGTTTTGCCTGTGTATGTGTCTGTACACTACCAGAAGAGGGCATTGTATCTCTTAGAGTTAGAAATAGTAGTGAGAGGCCACGTGGGTGTGGAAATGGAACCTGATTCTTCTGGAAGAGAAGCTAGTGCTCTTAACCACTGAGCTGTCTCTCCAGGTGCTGCATCTAGGTTTTTACAAATTTGGTAACAAGGGTGGGTGCTGTGGATAAGCCCACAGTCTTTTTTCTTTTTCTTTTTGGTAATTCCTGAGAGTTTTTGGCTCTAATCTATTTCTTTCCTCCATCCACCATAGATTTGGTCTAAAATTCTGCTGTTCACAGCTTTCCAGAATGTTCTTCCTATGAAGTGAAAAGGAAATGACACTTTATGTGTGATGAGTTCACTTGGTGGACTTAACACTCCGTCCTTTCAATGATTTAATTGCAGGGATGGGAAAACTTGGGGAAACAGAAATGACAGAATTTGACTGAGAAGGGTAGAACAATTATTTTGCAGCAAATTGACTTTTAAAAAGCCAATAGGTTAACTCTCCTCCAGGAAGTAAATGAATACACTTCTTTGGTTTTACCAAGACTTCAGGATCGACAAAGGTGTTGTGACTGACAGTGTCACAGACCAACGCAGAGAGAATTGAATTTAGATGCTTAAGAGGACTGTCACCACCGGTTCAGGGCGCCCCTGTTCACAGTGACATTCCTCGAGGCTCTGCTCGAAACAAATGAAGGTCAAACACCGTAATGAAGCTGCCCCTGCAGGTGTGAGGTTTGTGGGTTTCACTTCCAGTTTTGTCTGTCAGAGATCAGTGGCATCCAACAGAGCGGGCACCAGCTGCAGCCCCTGGGAAACAGTCGGAGGAAGCCCACATGGGAAAGGAAGAGGCGCCCAAAGCTGTCTTAATTACAGTCTGCTTTCAGAGTTTCCCTGCACACCTCTCACCTTCATCTACTAGAACTATTTTGGCATCACTTTGCCCCAAGCTACTGGCTTCTACTTTCAATTTCTGTGTCTAGTTGAAAGATACAGATGGCAGGCAGGAAATGGTTTTACGGGTTTGGAATCTTGCCAGGCTTCTCGGATACCGTCCATAAAAGCCTGGTTACAGCCCAGTTCTCATGTCCATGGCCTGTTGGTGCAGCACACATTTCACCCAAGGCAAGTTAGAGGCCTGCGTGCGTTATTGTGAAATTTTCGTTCAAGTTCAACTCTCGCATTGAAAAGAGAAGAAAAGGAAAACACCCGCGGGCATTTGGGTACAGTCATATTCTGAAATATGACACTGATAATACCTGAGGTCTTCATAATGTTGTTTCATGCACTTGGGATTGGGTGGAGAGGAACAGAGGTGATCCTATCACAGAATAGGTTTCATTCTGTAGAACAAGAACACAGTGCAGAGGTGCGCTTACAGGTTAAGGAGAGGCATGCAGTACACACCCATGCAATAAGCCCAGAGACTGGTCACTGACTTAAGACAAGGACTGCATATTGACTGTTTGTGTACTTCTAAGCTTTCCCAACTTCATTTTGGTGTTGGCCCCAAATCCTCATGCACATCTGATTTTTTCATTTTGCATGGGATTAATTGGAGACACCATGGAAAAGCTTGAACTACTACAATGCCATTGCTCTTCAGTGCAATGAGAGCGCTGGATTAAGTGTCCACAAATGGGATTTTCTTGCTCTGCTCCTGTGGTCTCTGCTGGAGCAATGCCAGGTCTCTCCAGGCCTGAATTCTGTCACCTGACAGATGAGAATGAGAGACTGTCTTACCTCTAAGATCTCTTCCAGCTCTGTAATTTCCTAAAATGCAAAACATATTCTGTGGCATGGTGTGCTGGGGGAAAAGTGTATGGAGTCTCCTGGTTGGATTTCTCTCCCCTGTAGATTTTATTTTTTAACTTTAAAACCATGGTAACAATTTAAATAGTCAAACATTATATATTTGTGGTAGAAAATGTATAAAACATAGATAAGCAAAAATAATAAAAGCTATGCATAATTTTATCATTTTGGGCAACTACTCAACATCTAGAGATATACATAATGCATATATATGTATATATGGGTGTATGTATGACTCCCTTTACAAATACACACACACACACACACACACACACACACACACACCTTTTCACACTAATGAGTGTTCACACAAATACTAGTTCAAGTGACATCTATGTTAAGAAGGTACACTTAAGTACTAAATGTTCAGGATGTTTAGAGAAAGATCCAGAACAGGCCTTCTTTGCTTTTTCTTCTGAGTTATGTGTCTTTCCTTCAGAATTTGCCTCGGATGGATCTTGATTAGCCTACCTGTTTACTTTTCTATTTTTTCTCAAATTTATTAGTTCCATTGTTTTCCCTCCTATGAAAGGTTCTGTCTCTCTCTGTGTTTATATTTGGTCATGGACTTCTTTAGAAGGAATTGTTGTTTGTTCAGAATTAAATACTTATGAGCAAACAAATCTTTGTTTAGAAGTTGGTGCTTTGTATAGCAGCAATTCAATTCCTTACCAGGCTAACAGATTCTCTGTCTCTGTTTTCTGCTTAAAAATAGATATAAACAATGCAAAATGGATCAGGACAATTGCTATAATAACATGAATAACAGCCTAACAGACAACAACCCCCAAAGCTCCTTGTAGGGAAGGATGGAAGAGAAAGCAAAATGGGAAAGAATGAGCTGTTTTGACCTGCTTTAAAATTAGATGTAGAAGTACTGGCTTCCTCTGTATCCTTTCTCAGTAACCTACTTAAAGTTGTGACTATTGTTCACAATTTGAAATTCATTCCTTTATATAAACCCATCATAAACATCTGTATCATGTAAAAATGTATAGAGATCATATTTTAATAGTCAAATATTGTTACATTAAGTACATGTAACTACCTTTAAGTCTTTTTTGCTGATATAACAATTACAGTAGATGAATAAGGTAATTGTGTAATTATTTATTTTTTTGTTTAGAACGTCTTCATCCATGATAGGTATGTGGTAAATACGTGACCACAATCACATAGACAGTATTACCAACAGATGATGACACCGTGGCTGAGCCTCAGCACAGGGCTCCCGTGATCGCACCTGAGAGGACACGACACAGTGGGTGGAGTCTAAGCCACTGTTTCTGCAGTTCCTCCTATTGGCAAAGGCAGGAACAGACAAGTGTTATTACTACAACCCATTTAACAATGATACCCACAGAAAGTTATTTTACAATGCGTTTATATGAATTCTACAGCGTTTGCAATTTTCAAAAACAGATGACACAAGTAGTTGTTGTGGACTGGATGTTTATACTTTTCTCAATATCTCTATGTGGAAGATGCAACCACTTACGGACCAGTATTTGGAAATTCGGCCTTTATGGAGGCACTTAAGGCTAATGGAGGGCATGCCGGTTGGTCCCATTTCAATAGTGCTTATGTTCCCATAAATGAAAGATGAGAGAGTTAAAACTCACTATGTGAGGATACAGCAAGAAGGCATTCCTCTATAAGGCAAGAAGAGAGTTCTCTTCAGGATCTAAACTGGCTAGCACCTTGATTTTTTGGAAGGGGGTTCTAGCACACAGAGCTGTGAGAAAGCAAACACCTGTTCTTTAAGGCATCAAGCTTATACTTTTATTTATGGCAGCGCAATACGACTCATGACCTCATGACAGATGAGGGAGGTGTGGCCAGCTATCCCACTCTATCACACCCTCAGGGCTGGCTCACCTGCACCGCTGCCCACAGTAGGGTCATCTCTACTGTGCTGTCCAGGTGGGGCGCAGGGCTCACTTTCCTGACTGCTGCAGCTGGTGTGGGGGAGGGTCAGCTCCCTTATCTGTTACAGGTGGCAGGGGAAAAGGGTAAGGGGAGCATCTCTCCCCTCTCCGTGCTGCCATATGGCAGATGAGGGGTGGGACCAGATCTCCCACTCTCGGCTGCTCACCTGTGCCCCTGTGCTCCGCTGTGCCACCCAAATGAAGAGCAGGGCCTGTTTTTCTAAGTATGGCAGCTGGTAAAAGGGAGGGTCAACTTCCTTGCCAGCTGGAGGTGGGAGGGCCAAATGGGAGGGCATCTTTCCCTCACCCCCCCCCCACCACACCACAGACGAGGTCTCACACTCTCAGGGCTGGCTCACCCAAGCCCCTGTCTACAGGGTCAACTCTACTGTGTTGTCCAGACAAGATGCAGGGTTCATTCTCCTGAGTGCTGCAGCTGGTGAGGGGTCAGGTCAGGTCCTCCACAGACTAGATATTTTTTTTACAAGGTCAAAATAGGAAGCCAAGGATGGCTTTGCATCTAGAATGCATCAAGGATGTCATGCATCTGTATCTTACATGGTTTTCTAGAACCAACAAGACATGCTGGTTCACACTGGTATCATGTTCCAATGAACTCATCATAAAATTTAAATGGTCACAAAAACACATTACGTGTACCTACATTGAACTGAAGGAAATTCAGAAAAATCACAATGCCATCTCCCTATCAATCAAAAATAAGATCATGGAATGCCCTTACAAAGATGCCTACACCCCACATTTCCTATATCAGAAGAGAGACAAGATGGTATTGAGGAAGAAACAAGTCTTTCTTCCCAGTCTATCTATCACCAGTTCCTTGTATATTTGTACTCCTACTATTGGCTGCCCCTAGAAGTTTGCCTTAGTCCATTTGTGCTGCTGTAATAAATTATGGGAGATTGGGTTATTTATAGAGGATGAAAGTCTATGCTTGCAGCTCTGGAAGATGGAAGTCTGAGATAAGGCAGTAGGCATTCTGGAGTCTAAGGATGCACCTCGAATAGGGAGGGCATCATTGGAAGGGAGGAATCTTTTGATAACACATGGCAGAGGGTGAGCAGCAAAAGAAATAATTCCTCTGTCAAACCCTTTCACAGAGTACTCCTACCCACAGGGAGGAGTCCACATGATGCACTCACTACACTTGAGAAGTTTCAGTGTGATGTTTGGAGCGGGGAAACAGCCAGCCAATCAGTCATATGAAAAACCCCTTTTCTGGGGCTATCACTTCTTTTCAACATTTCTAGTTTCTCTAAAGGCTTCCATTTTTAAATTTTTTGAAGTCTTCTTTTCTTGTTTTTTTAATGAAGCCCCTTTTAGCATCACATAAGCCCACAAACCTTTTCTCTTATTAAAGTATGTGCTAGTCTATTTTGTGGACTGAGCCAGAGAGCCTAAATGAGTAGACAGGAATTTTTCTCTTCTACAAATAATATGTGAGATAGCCAGAGGGAATCATCTCTCAGCAAAAGGATTATTTATTTATTTTTATATTAGACTAAAAGTTGCATAAATCCAGACATATATGTCTCATAAGTTGTCAAAATACCCGAATCTAGGTAAAGTTACACATTACTTAAATATGAATTGTACTGTGGGAAAAGAATCATTAGGAGATTTTCTGCTTGTGTGAACATCATGGAGTATTAAGGAAACTTAGATTGCATAGTGTAATACACACCTATACCATGCTATATCCTCTAAGCCTTAGAGTCTAAGGGGACTACTGTCATGTGTGCAGCCCATCACTGTTCAATGTGTCAGCCTGTGGCACTTGATTGTGTAATTATTACCTAATTATATAGAAATGTGATTAATCTACAAATAAAGTAGTATAATGTAAATAATTTTAATATGCCTGATAACTTGTGTGTGTGTGTGTGTGTGTGTGTGTGTGTGTGTGTGTGTGTGTTGATTGCATGTGTGTTTAAGGATGTATGCCCCTGTGCATGAGCATCTGGAAGCCAGAGAAGGATGCCAGATGTTTTCCCCTATCATCATCAGACTCCATCTTATTCTCTTGAGACAGGATCTCTCAATAATTCTGAAGCCCACCATTTTGGCTAGCCTGCCAGGTCATCCAGCTCCCAGGATCTGTCTCTGTGTGCTTCTCAGTGTCAAGGCTACAGACATGTGTAGCCATGCACTTTTTGGGTCTCGCTAGGAATTTGAACTCAGGCCTTCCTGCTTGCACAATTAATGTGCTTAGCCACTGAGTCATCTCCTTAGGCCCCGATGATCAGTTTTTAAAATGGAAAATATTGAACTGGTAAAGGGTAATGAATACCATGAGTACATCTATCTATCCACCTTTCTACTTACCTACCTACCATCTATCCTTCAGTTTACCATCTATTATTTCTTAATTAATATGCCATGAGTCAAATCACGCCCTTTAGCTTTTCGTTGTATTCTCTAAAGACCTTATATAATATAATAATAATAATATGACCTTATATAATAATTCTATCTTCAATATTGGCAATAAAAAGTTTTCATTGAGTGGATAAATGAAATAAAATAGCTTTAGGAGGAACTATTGATTATAGTGTCACAGAACTCATGAATCTGGCTCATTATAATTATCCCTACTTTAGAAAAAATTGCCTCCAAGACATCAGGAGGAAGGATTTCTTTTAAAAGATGACATGAAATTAGTTCTCTGAATTATGAATGTCGTTATCCAGCTTTGTCTGTGGTCTTCCCAAATAGAATCTGATTCTGCTGAAGGAATACACACAGCAGCAGGAAACATAAGACTTGGGATGGATCATTTCACTGGCAGGCTAAGGAAAATTCAGAGGACAGCATTTTCAGTGTGACTAGAACAGTCCAAGATTTTGTGATCATCTCTTACGTGACCATCATTACATATTAACCTATGTTTACCTTTAATTCTCATTTCCTGATACAGCTTCCCCAGAAAGGATGACTTTCAATTCAGAGCATTCAATTCAATACTTACCTTTTACACTGAAATAATTTCTACCTCAACCATAACATCTCCTATGCTGTAGAAATTGAACACCAGGAAACCAATAGATTTCATTTAGAATTTATAACATTAACATAAAGATTGAGGCAGATTAAACCTGTTCGAGGTTGCAGTGATTATGAGGACATTTGCCTGAATTTAATAATTTGATATACTCATAATATTTTTGATGCCACACCTGAATTTGTTGCTGTCTTGTTCAAGGATTCCTTCCACTCAAGGTGTTTATATATAGATTCAAATAAAAGAAGATGTGAATTGCTCTCTCCTGAGGCTGATAGGCTTGGCATTTTTAGACCTGACTGCACTCTTAGGCTAGGTTAGACCAGAACTGGGTTAAATGAAGAGGATCAGATTAGGGGCCTCTAGATAGTATTGTCATAGATTTCTATTTTTATGGAATGCCCAGTTGAGAACTATTGTGTCTATAGATGCAGATGTAAAGGACATAGGATGTTGTTACCTTCTCAGTTGTTGCCCTCTATAACTGAAGTTCTACATCAACTATGATGAGTGATATACAAGTTAACAGTATGATTTTTTCAAGGACTGCCTGCATTAGAATCTTCAAGGCATCGCGTGATACTAAAGAACACCTCAGGTAAGCAAGGCAATCTGAGTGAGAAGAACAAAACTGAGCACATCATTCTTCTTGACTTCAATTACTTTATAAAGCTACTGTTATCAAGCCAATATGCTACTGTACAAGCACACACATAGACTGATGGAAAAGATTAGCGAGCTAGAAACAAAGTCATCTGTGTGTTAGTGAACTAAGAGTTTTGTTTTATTTGGTTGTTTTTGAGACAGAGTCTTGCTAGGTAGCCCAAGGAAGCTTGGAAATGGCTATTTAGGGTATGTTTCATACTCCTAAGTCTCCTACCTCAGCTTTTCAAGTGCTAGGATTACAGGCATATGCTACTATTCCCATGTTCAGCTAATCCTTGACCAGAGAACCAAAGATGCATGATGGGAAAGCATTGTTTCTTCAATAAAAAGTTTTTTTTTTTTTTAAAGCTGTATGTCCACAGGCAAAAGAAAGCAATCATCCCTCCCCCCTCTTTTTTTTTTTTTTCAAACCAAGCCTTCTGCCTGGTAAACCCCCAATTCAACATAAAGTGTATTAATATCTTACACATCAACCAGATATTACAGATGCAAACTTTGGAAAGATGGCTGACACTGGGCTTGGTAATCTTTTTTTTTTTTTTCAAGCTATGATACTGAGAGGTCCAACAGCAGTAGACAAATGGAACTGCAGTCAACTAGAAAGCTTCTTCACAGAATAAAATCAGGAAACCAACCAATCCATCAGCAGAGTGAGCAGACAGTCTACACAAAGCAGGAAAATACTTGAAAAACCTGCTTGCCATAACACTATTTATTTCCTGTCACAAGACCGTCATACTATTTCACTATTAAAATTTATGATTAGATTCTGATTACTGGGACAAGTAAAGATTTTGAAGTGACATTTACTTTTTAGCATGTTTTTGAAACTGAGATCTAGACTTTTATTCAGGAGTGCCATATAAAATGCAGAAAGCCTAGTCATATTTGTACTTCAGATAAGCAAAGTATAAGTTTTAAATATATGCAAGTCCTCCAAATTATAGAGAGAAAGTCATGCCTATCTTCTGCTTTTCATGTGAAATAGAAAATTAACCGGGTCCTGTGATTTGGTTTGCTAAACTGCGTGGTCTGAATTTGTTCGAGGATGCTTGCTGAAGTTCAAATGTTCTCAAATTTAAGTTGTTTTCCCTGTCTCTCTGTCTCTGTCTCTGTCTCTCTCTCTGTGTGTATAGGTAGGTAGGTCATACTTCTTCACAACTGGAGGGAGGAGAAGTGAGAAGCACACGCTCTGGGAACCTCTGCCTCTCACTGAAGCCGCCCCTCACACTGTGCTCTGTCATAGGTACCTCCATGGTGCTCTTTCATGGCCTACTCTATTGCCCTCTGCTATGGTTTTTTATATTTACCAAACTGTCAGGTGATTTCCTAGAAATTCAGAACAGCATCACTGATTTACAGTGGAAGATATTTTTGTCTCCTCATATCTGAGTTTTCTTATGTGGCTGTATTCACTTAGGAAGCCAAATGGCATACACTAATACCACATGAGTTTGGAATTAGAGACAAAAGAATTTTTTTTTTTTTTTAAATGAATAACTTTGGTCGGTAGAGTAAAGTATCATAAAGTTCCCCTTTCTTTGTATTTTTTGGATTCTATAATTTAGATTAAACAAGCCCAGATTTATTTCATTCATGGGACACGGATAACGCAGGCTGCTAAAATGCTCTTCTCTATCTCCCTTTCTCTTGTCTCCTCACTGGTCCGAAATTCAACTCCGATTTCAGTTTTCTACTTCACTGACACAGCTTCCAAACATCGTTATAACATCAGCATCTAATTTTACAGTGCATACCTCGTCAATGGACTGTCTCTCAATAAGAGTCTGGAATGTTTTCTAGATGCCGGTCGATCTTCCTTGTTCTGTGTGGATTACTTTCAGTCTCAGAGAATGTGTCCTTTCATGTCCTTGTTCTTCACTTTAATGAGCAGAGCAGGAAAATAGTGGAGAGGGATTTGTTCTTCTGTACTAAGTGGTCCCTGTCTACTTTTTAGGTAAAACAATGCCCCTCTCTGTCTCTCTGTTTTTCTTCTCCCCCGCTTACATATGATGTGCTTCCTTTCAGATGGACCACAGGGGCAGGGGAGAGGTGAGTGGAGGAAGAGCTTGCTGAGTAAGTATGAGGATGGCAGTTTGGATACCCAGCATGCACATCAAAGCTGGGCAGTTTGTTGGCCTACTGGTAACTCTAGCACTCTGAAGACAGAGACAGAGGGTAGATCCTTGGGTGGGCGGGCTAAACTCTGCATTAGTGGAGTCAGGAAGCCCTGGGTTCAAGTGAGAAATCCTGCCTCAGTATACAAAGTGGAGAGAGACTGATGAAGACACCTGATGCTAACCTCTGGCCTCTACATGTTGGTGCACACATGGGCATATCCACTCACACACACACGTATGGCCATATACATGTGAACATGTACATATGTACATGCACATGTACACACAGGCAAAAAAAGATAACATATAAAATGAAGTGCATAAAACTGGAATTCTGTGCTTATTTTTCATTAGAGTTGCCCCTTTCTTATAATTTAGGCTCATAAGTGAATGCTTAGTTTGTGGCCATAGAAGAAAATTCTGTTTCTTAGTACACACATTAAAATCCACATGACTTTCTAATTTTGTTCTTTCTTTTATGAGTGCTCCAATCTACATTAAAATATAATTTAGGTGGTAATTCAAAAGAATGGGAGACTATTAAAGTAAAACCAACCAAAAAATGAAAGATAATTTGCAGAGGAGAGTGAGAATATCCCCTTTAATAGCTCCCGGTGATAGTGGTCCTTGAAGAGTTCACCATGCAGTGTAGAGTTGAGAACAGCAGTGGTTTCTTCCAAATATTTTAATGGATACATGGAAGTTGTCCTTCACCATAGCAGACTGAATTTCCTTCCAGAGTTCACATTTAAAATGAAGATACTTCCTGCAATCCCTAAGCTGAATTTACTCAATCCAATGAAAGATTTAGGAAAGACAGAGATAAAGGCTACGAAGGGAATGGTCCCAAAGTCTTATTTCCGACATCTCTCTGCTACCATAATAAATACTCATAAACCCTAACACTACAGATACCTCAGGCTCACGATCTGTCATGTACCCCAGCCTTGACTTGAACTCATGATCCTTGATGACTTATTTATTTTTATTTTTTATGCAGGTATGACTGTGTACCACATGCATGCAGTGGTACACAGAGACAAGAAGAGGGCTCAAGACTCTGGGAACTGGAGTAATTGATGGTTGTGAAGTGACGTGTGCATGTTGGGAACTGAGTCATCTGGAAGGAGAAAAGGTGCCCTTGACAGCTGAGCCATCTTTTCAGCCCCAAATTCTTATATTTTATTTCTTCCATTGTTTATTAAACACACTCAGGGCAATCAAGACCTCTTGAAAATGACACCATTTCTCATTTTTAATAACTATGCCTCACATTTTAGAGTGCTTGCATTACCAGCGGGCATGCAGGGCAGCTATAGCTATATTTATTTCCATTTATTGATGTGCAAAATGAGAGAATCTCAGACGTTTGGTGATTTGTGTAGCGACATAATGAGAATGAAGAGAACAATCCTTTTCTTTAAATTCCATTCTCTCTTCCACATGGTGAGCATTATGATGAGAGCCACAGAAGTGCTATGTAGAAAACGCATAGGAAGTTTTTATTTAAATATTTATTTATTTATTTAATATATATGAGTGACCTGTCTTCAGGGATACCAGAAGAAAGAATCATGTCCCTTTATAGATGGTTGTGAGCCTGTGGTTGCTGGGAATTGAACTCAGGACCTCTGGAAAAGCAGCCAGAGCAGAGCAGCCAGTGCTCTTAACCACTGAGCCATCTCTCCAGCCCAAGAAGTTTTTTTTGTTGTTTGTTTGTTTTATAATAATCTCTTCAGCTTAGTGCTCCAAAGCCTGGCTGGCTGTCAGCTTCTCCTGTAAAACTCTTCTCTGAGGATGCTCCCCAGATTATTTGATGATCAATTATCATGGAGGACAGTTTCCTAAGTCCTGTTTCTAGAAAAATGATGGTTAAGAGATATCAGTGCCCTGTAGGTTGTAGATTTGAATTTCATCCAATCAGTTCCATGCTGACTTCTTGAGTCTAAATGTCCTTCTGAGAAGATAGCACACTGGCAATATCTGGCATCTTTTCCTATTACCATCCATGTGAGGGTGTGTGAGGTGTGATCAAGTGTGAGAGCTCTGTTGCCATCACCATTGCACACCCCTCCACGAGGAGGGGCAGCCAGAACAGGTAAGTTCTCCCGAGGAGTGAGCATTTAATAAGTTGGTCTTGTGATCACAAAGTTGAAGATTCAGTTAATGATATTCATTCACAGTGATAACACCACCACTAAGTTCTACATCTAGTGTTACAATATAAGTAGGTTTCCTAAGGATTTTTTTTGGGACAAGAACTCAGTATGTAACTGTATAATTCACAGAGATCCACCTGCCTCTGCCTGCTGGATGCAAGGATTAAAGCTACATGCCACCATGTCTGGCTCATATGGCTTTTTCGAGCATCCTTAGTGTAGGATCCTTCCCGCCCCTTCTCTGCCCTATCCCTCACATGCCTTCCCACTTAAACCTTCCCTCATTATCCCTCCATCCCCCTTCATGCCACCTGTGTTCTATTCCCTCTCATTTAAGATCTTTATCCACCACCCCATGGCTACTTTCTAGTTTCCCAGCTTCTAGAGATGCTCTAAGTTAAACATACAGATTTACTGATTCAAAGCCAGGCTCCACATATGAGAGCGAATATGCAATGCTTGCTTTACCTGGCCTGGATTATTTCACTCAATATATTTTTCAGTTTACCTTCACATTTCATAATTTCATTTTCTTTATAGCTGAATAAAATTCCATTGTGTATAGGTACCACATATTCACTATCCATTCATCAGTTGATGATCACCAAGGCTGGTTCCATGCCCTAGTGACTGCGAATTGAGCATTAGTGAGCACAGATGTGCAGATATCTCTGTAGCAAGAGATGCAGTACTTTGAGATTATGCCTATGGATAGTAGAGCTGGGTGATAGCGTAATACTAGTTCTAGCTTTGTGAGGAGCCTCGACACTGATTTCTGTAGTGGCTGTACCAGTGTGCTGTCCTACCAACAACAAACAAGGGTTCCTTCTCCCGACATTCTTAGTATTATTTGTTGTCATTTATTTTCTTGAACTCACCTGTTCTTACTGCGATAAACATGAAATCTCAAGATGATTTTAATTTGTATTTCCCTGATGGCTAAGAATATTGAACACTTTAAAAAAATACTTGTTAGTCATTTGTATTTTGTTCATTTGTTTTTTGTTTTGTTTTCTGCTAGCACACTATTCAGATCCAAGACCCTCTTTACAATTGCATTGTTTATTTTTCTGATGTTTAGCTTTTTAATCTCACAGTAATAATAATAATAATAATAATAATAATAATAATAATAATAATAATATAGTTTCAATAGGGGTGCTTCACAAGGGAGAAAAATCTACTCCCAGAAGTTATGGGTTATTAAATAAAAATCCCAGTGTTTGGCATGGGATGCTTCCCTATGAGTTATTGATCAAGTGGTTCCCAGAGATCCCTGGAACAATGTGCTCAATTGTGATTGTTCACCAGGATTTGACACCAAAACTGAGTTTTAATGGCCAAAGGGTACTAGTACATCCATGTCTACAGGCAGCAGGAAAAGAGATACACTGGGACCTGCCCTGAGCTTTTGAACCTCAAAGCCCACCCCCAGTGACACACTTCCTCCAACAAGGCCACACCTACTCATCCTTTTAAATAGTGTCATGTCCTGTTGACTAAGCATGCAAACATATGAGCCTATGGGGACCGTTATCCAAACCACCACACCCACTAAATAGGATTGCCTGCATGGGCATAAGTGGGGGGGTATTATTGGAGCATAGGCAACTTTTCAGTAGTTACCCCTGTGAAGAAAATGACACTCCTCCCTCTGCCTACTATTAATTGTTCATGGTTTTAGTGCTGATCTGGGAGTTTCCTCCCTGCTAGCCAGATTTTGTACCTCCAAAGATACCATTATGACTTTTGGGAAAGAAAAGTCATCAATAGTTTCACTCAAATGCAAGGGTTTGGAGCTACAATAATGGTCTTCCATGACAAGATACACCCATTGGTCTAACAGTGGCATGGATGTTACAGGGGTAACCAAGTGCTTTTTGATAGATTCAAGACTCATTCCACAGGAAGGAATTCATACCTTGTACTTTAAATCTGAATAAGAATGCATGGCTAAAATGGTCACAGGACCTAGAGGAGAAGCTATTATTTTGCTAAAAGGACATAGTATTAAACTGCTTTCTAAATATTTATATTTGCAGCTGCTGATTAGTGTGTATTTTAGCTTTCATCAAAGAAACTTCCTTTCACAATGTGTATAGCTTAATATAGAGACTCAGAACAGGTAAAAGTGTGGAAAACAAGTGTCTTTGGGGTGTTTTTGCCCCAAACAGGACATCTGAATCACCATCACTTTTTCTCAAGGCTCAGGAACAACACAGTAGAGAGGCAAGAAGACTGTAAGAGTCAAATGTTGGGGAGGACCTTTGCAAAACAGTGCATTCTGTACATGACAGGGCCAGTGCATCTGTGAACTCACTGCACCTGTATACCTGTGAACTCACTGCATCTGTGATTACCTGCATAAGACTGGGCCCACCAACATTTCCTCATGGAAGGTAGAAGAGATCAGGAGGTCCCACCCCTCCCCAAGGAATTATGGACAATTAATAGTAGGCAGAGGGAGGAGTGTCATTTTCTTCACAGGGGTAACTACTGAAAAGTTGCCTATGTTCCAGTAATAACCTCCCACTTACGCTCATGCAGGCAATCCTATTTAGTGGGTGTGGTGGTTTGGATAACGGTCCCCATAGGCTCATATGTTTGCATGCTTAGTCAACAGGAAGTGGCACTATTTAAAAGGATGAGTAGGTGTGGCCTTGTTGGAGGAAGTGTGTCACTGGGGTTGGGCTTTGAGGGTTCAAAAGCCCAAGGCAAGTCCCAGTGTATCTCTTTTCCCGCTACCGGTGGAGCTGAATGTAGAATTCTCAGCTACTACTTCAGCACCATGTCTACCTTCATACCACCATGATCCCTGCCATGATAACTGTAAGCAAGCCCCCATTAAGTGCTTTCTTTTATAATAGTTGATGTGGTCATGGTGTCTCTTCACACCAATATAATACTGTCTAAGACAGTGGGTCACACACACACACACACACACACACACACACACACACACACACACTATTTAGAAAAATCTAAAACCTGAGAGGTTCTGAATTCTATTTAGTAGAAAAATTTACTTATGGAATTGCACAAGAACTTCTCAGGACTTTCAAAACCATATTTTTTTTCAAACCTTAAATACTTGAGTTCATCTTGTGAAGAAACATTGGCTTTTAAAACAGGCTGCAGGTCTGAGTAATGCACTTTGCTTTGATCTCATTTTCTGCCTGGGGAAGAGCATTTCTAATTTATCACTCAATGTGTAAAATGTCGTTACTCCAGAGTCAGAGGAGGAGAAAAATAACCAAAAATAGCCATGAATGTGTCAGCACACTCAGGGACTGGGAAAAAGAGAGGGGATGATTCTGGACAAGAGGTGATTCTGGACTCACGGTTCATATTTTATGCTTAAAGTAGCCTTTGGAGATTATGAAGTTATTTACACACCTTAACTTTGGAAGAACAACATTAAATCAAGGAAGCAGTGTTAACTAGCTCTGTCTAGGACAAAGACATGTTTTGGAGTCAGATATAATTCACACCAAAACAGAAATAGCTAGAATCGGCACAGCCTTTCTTTCAGAATGTCCAAAGTCCTACTGTGTGCAAGTTGTAGAATCACTCTTGTCAATAAGACAAGTCATTCCTGTCTCCCAGTGGAAATTGTAAAAATCAATACATCACATTTTGCTTCCAGAGGAAGCCGTGCTGAGGGGCTATTGGTCAATGGCCACTACAGCAGAGACTATGCCCACTATGTGCTGTTTTTCCTTTGTCACCTTCAACTCTCCTGGCCTAAAGAAGTACTATTGGGTCTGGAGAGAGGATTCAGTGGGTAAAATGCTTGCTATGAAAATACGGACTCATGTTTGGATCCTTAGCACCCATGTAAAAAGTCAAGTGTGGTGATGGGTGGTTGTATAATCCCAGAGCTGTCAGTCAGAGACAAAGGGGTCATGGGCGAGTCACTGGCCAGTCAGTAGCCAATCCATGAACTTTAGGTTCAGTGAGCTGTCCTGTCTAACAAGGAAGGTGAAGAAATTGAGCAAGACACTCAGTGTTGACCTCTGGCTTCCGCATAAGCACATATGGGTGTGCACATGTATAAACATTCATACTACACAAATACAATAAAGAAAAGACTGGATCAGTGGGTCCCAGGTGGGCTCTGGTTATATGCCTGTTTATAATAACAAAGGTTAGTAAACATATAATCAGGTTTCTTAATGTACCTAGGGTGCCTAGTTTTGGCTACCTTTCTGTGGCCTCTGTGGTAGTTGTTCCTGATGCCTGGAATATTCTTCTAGATCTTCATAGGCTTCAGTTTTCACTAAAGTCTTATATAATAGTTCAGTTTCACTTTTCCAAAAAGCTATTTTCATCTGAAGTATCCATCTAATCTCATTCTATCACACTATCCTTTAAAAACTCTCTGCATAACACCTATTATCTCCTTCTTGTTAAAACACATTCTTGACATTGTCTGTCACTTTAGCCAAAGTTTGATGGAGGATAGAACCTTCTCTGTGCATCCTTGGTATCTAGACTTTTCTGGGATATAAATATTTGTTAAATAAGTCAGAAGCTTAGGATTCAAAGGTAGGATAAAATCTAAATTGAATCCTTCTTTCACCAGGCTACTTGTAGTTTAGCATGGACAATAGCCATTGATCAAAGAGTTTTTTAAAATTAATGCTATGTTTGATAATGGAAGTATAGACTTTGAGTAGTTCTGCAAAGATGTGAGGAAGAGGCAATGACTTATAAAATTTAGGCCACCCTAGGATCCATGATAATGGGTAAGAGCTTGGGACAAAATCTAAAGGAAAAAGCAAATGGGATACGGATATTGTTTAAGACTCAGGTATTGTGTGTCGCGAGGCTCAGTTCCTAGTGGCAGCCTTCTCATTCAAGAAAAAAAAAATCTCAGTATACCTGTATTGCAGAGGAAAAATGGAAGGATGATTTTGAGATGAGTCTAGGTAGGTGGGCATCTTACCATATGGAATTTAAGGCAAGATTTTGTGTATAATACTAAATATTTGTACTTTTAGCTTATGTTTGATGGCAAGTTTCTGATGAGTTTTAAGCAGCGTTGGATTGATGTGATTAGATTTTCACTCTGATAAAGACCATTTCATATCAGAGAGTGGATAAACAGTGATTTAAATGCAAACATAATGGCCATATTTGAAATTATAGAAGTGAGTAGTTTGGATTAGGACCCTAGCAGTGGTTCTCAACCTCTGGGTCATGATGCCTTTGGGGGTTGCATATCAGATATTTACATTACAATTCATAACAGTAGCAAAATTATAGTTATGAAGTAGCAACAAAACAATTTTATGGTTGGGAATTACCATAACATGAAGAACTGAATCAAAGTGTCACGGTATTAGAAAGGTTGAGAACTGCTGCTCTAGAGGAAATGAAATGCAGTGAAGAGATTCAGGAGACAACTTGGACATTCAATCTACAAACTGTGGTTTTAGAGTATGAATCAGGAAAGACTATATCAAGCATGATCCCTAGATGTCGGCTTGCTTAGCAGAAGGGAGATTTTAATATCATTGATAATGATCACACTTGAAGAAAGCTGGGTGTGGAGTGGGATGTGGGGCTAGATATAATTAGTTCAGCTTGGCAATTTGTCATGCTTGATATGCCTTTGAGAAAGTCCCAAGCAGACACATTTGGCAGACAATTATATGTGCCTAACTCCAAAGGAAAGTTTATACCAGAGACATCAGTAAATTTCTGACTAATATTTCAACAGGTCAGAACTGATGCCATCAATGTGAACATAATTGTCTGGCTCCAGATACTGAGAGAGAATAAGTGCTCAGAAAGAGACTTGGGGAAATTATTTCATTGAATTGTTGTATAAAGAAACATATTCGTGTCACGCAAAGGAGAGAAAAATCATAGGAAAACAGTAGGACCCAGCCATATAAAATCTTGCCATGATGGAAAGAGGTGAGACATCCATTTCCTCTCCTCTTATATAAACTTCCAATGCTCCCTGTTATATCCAGACTAAGTAACAGAGTTTGCTTATGACAAGCTTTAAAGAATTTTAAACCAGTGAATCAATATCAAGCAACAGGTAGGGACTCTTCAAGGATGGAAGAACTTATAACTAAAGGCACAGACTGAGGGAAAAAAGTGAGAACACCCCATTTACAACCATTATGGTATTTGTAGTCCATTGCTAGGATTAGACATAAATACAAGTCTTGAAGAAACATCACCTTTCTTCCTTCTAGGCTTCTGTGCATATGATGGTTAGTTTGAACAAGGACAAGCTGGAAAGAGATGACTAGATAGTGTGTCAGCTGAGGAAAGCTCATGGAAGGAACAGTGTACAGACATGCTTAGCTGCTACTTCATGGGGTCACCTGATTTTGATCTGTAGGGACCACTATAGCCATTTGTGGTGGTATTCTAATTGTACTGAAATGTGATTTTGATGTATGTTAATAAATAAAGTTACCCGGGGGTCAGAGCTATTAGAGCCATAGTAAGAGTGTGGCGGTGGTGGCACACTCCTTTAATCCCATAGATCTCTGTGTGTTCAGGGATACAGCCAGCATTGGAGACATATGCCTTTAAGACCTGGGGGGCTGTACATACAGACAGTGACAAGGCAGTCACATGTTTGGGTTTATAACCAATGAGAAGGCAGAACAAAATACTATAAAAAGACGGACAGACAGGATATAGCTCTCTTTCAGGAAGCTGGGACACCGCAGAAGGAAGGGTGAGATTTTAAGCTCTGAGCTCTGACCTCTCAGCTTTCTCTTTTACATTGGTTCTGTGTTTCTTATTTAATAAGACTGCTGATTACATCTACAGCTGTTCCTCTCCTGCACAGCTATTTCAGGGTGTGGGCTTCAGAATTTACTATGAAATGTTGGCTAAACTTTCTCATTCTTGTTATTCCAGCCAAGACTTAAATTCCATATGGTAAGATGCCCAAATTTCATTGACTTATCTCAGTGTTAGCATTTCTGTGCACATGTTTGGTGGGAGGCTTCTTGAGTCAGGTTTTTCTGAAGGAACTCAACAAATAGAAAGAATATACATTATAAAATGGGATTAGGCCGGGTGGTGGTGGCACACGCCTTTAATCCCAGCACTTGGGAGGCAGAGGTAGGAGGATCTCTGTGAGTTCGAGGCCAGCCTGGTCTACAAAGTAAGTTCCAGGATAGGCTCCAAAGCTACACAGAGAAACCCTGTCTCGAAAAAAACCAATAAATAAATAAATAAATAAATAAATAAATAAATAAATAAATAAATAAAATTAAAATAAAATGGGATTAAATGGATGTCTTAGTTAGGGTTTCTATTGCTGTTGAGAGACACCATGACCACATGACCACAGCAACTCTTATAAGGAAAATATTTAATTGAGGTGGTGGCCTACAGTTCAGAGATTCAGTCCATTATCATAATGGCAAGGAATATGGCAGTGTGCAGGCAGACATGGTGCTGGTTACATCTTGATCAGAAGACAATAGGAGGTCAATTATGACACTGGGAGTAGCTTGAGCATAAAAGACCTCAAAGCCCACCCCCACAGTGACACACTTCCTCCAGCAAGGCCACACCCACTCCAACAAAGCCACACCTCCTGATATTGCCACTTCCTTGGGGGCCATTTTCTTTCAAACCACCATGATGGATTTATACAGTATGGACTGGGTAGTCCAACTGTGGCTCTCTACATGCAGGGGAGGCTTCAAATCCTGTAGATTCTCAGTCCATGAGTCTGGATGACTGAGCAATCCTACTCGGAAAGCCTGGAGAATTCTTGGAGAGCTGCTGGTCTTTGGTCCATGGTGAAAGGCAGAAACAGATGGGTTCTGACAGAAGCAAGGATGGAAAGCGCAAGAGGACAGAAGCATTCCCTAGCAAGAGGCGAGGGCAGGCAGGTGAAGAAGCAGTTTCTCCCTCGGAATTCTTTTCATCTCTGACCTGAAGCTGGCAGGTGCTGGCTACTCTCAGGGCGGATCACCTCCCTTCAGTTATTCTCTCCTGGAATGGCACCACAGACCCATTCGCAAGCATGTCTTTTAGTTGACTCCATATCCAGCCAAGTTGATACAAGATTATCATTGCAATGGCCCTCCCTAGAGTGACTTATGAGCTCAGAGTCCCTCTATGTCTCCACTGACCTTTGGAGGTAGGAGACCTCTACTGAATCCTCTGCTTCCAGCTTAGCCTGTTGGAACAAAAGAGAAAAGGGAGCCTTAAGAGGGGCTGGGAGGGGCATGGTTCTAGGTCGGAAGTAGGGTTCTCTCCATCTATTTTCTCTACTGGTTAGAACACCCTTGCTGCTGAAGAGAAGGGATGGCATGCGCAGGAGATCTTTTAAGTATTCTACTAGTTTTAGGACCTAATTTGGCTCTGGTGTCCTCCACTGCAGAACATCATCTTAAGTGTTTTTCTTTGGTTTTGTCTGCCCCTTTCCTCCACTACTGTCTGTCATCAGGAGAAAGGAAAACATGATTTGGAGTAATTTCCAAGATTATCCCATGATTATTGTCCACACAAGGAGATCCCAGGAGCTGGAGAGGTGGCTCAGCAATTAAGAGTACTTGTTCTTCCAGAGGACTCAGGTTCAACTCTCAAGCATGCTCATGGCAACTCAACCATATGTAACTTCAGGTCCAAGTGATCTGATGCCGTCTTCTGGCCTCTGCATGCACCAGGCACAGGCATATACATACAAGCAAGCAAAACACACACACACACACACACACACACACACACACACACACACACACACACACAAATCTGAAATATAAAAACCAGGAAGATAGTTCAGTTGGTAAAATGCTTATTGAGTTAAGCATGGGGACCTGAATCTGATCCCCTCAAACCTGCATAAAAATGCTGGACAAGGTGGTGTGTGCTTGCAATCCCAGTCCTGCTGAGGGATAGACAGGTGGATCCCTGGGCTTCTCTGGCCACCCAGCCTAGATGAAGTTCCAGGCCACTCAGAGATCTTGTCCAAAACAAACAAACAAACAAACAAACAAACAAACAAACAAACACAGGTGACTAGTACACTGAGGATGATCTCTTGCCTCCATATGGATGCACACATATGTGCATGTACATACACACACACACACACACACACACACACACACACACACACACACACACACCAACTTCTTCTGGTCATCTCCAAAAACTACTCTTCCCTGACTGGACCTTTCAGTTTTTCTTTAGTAATTATTTTTTATGGGGTTGTATCACAACAGTGACTTAGGAAACAGATTTACAATTTAACTTTCATCTAACACATCGATTCTCATGCTTGGTAGAACATTAAAATTAGCTGTTGCTAGCCCCATAGCTAGATATTGTGATGCTCCAGGTCTGGGGTGTGGCTGACAGTCTGTGCTTCTGATAAATTCTCCAGCAGTTCTGGTGACTGACAGGGGGCAATATTCTGAAAACGGCTGCTTTAAAATAACCTGCTTTTAATTTCCTTTTTCAGAGGACAACTTGCTTTCCTATAATCTAAAATCTCATTTATGTGGGAAGGTAATACAATAGAAAACACATTTCAATCCATCCCCTCCCCCCCAAAATAAAACAGCCTTTAGACATTGAAAAGAGAACTCGTAATCCTTGACTTTGAGGGAAGAATGTTCTTGCTAGTGGTTTGAAACTTGTCAAGTCATCCAGCCTCTCAGATTTTCCCATTTCTTTATTTACGGAATGATAATAACACCTACTTTTATTGGAACAAGAGATTTGATTCCAGGCTAATCTTGAGCAAAACAGCCAGGAAATTTGCTAGTTTCAATAGAAAAGCAGATTTTCATGGCATCAGAGAACTCCCTGGGGACTGTACACCTCGAGGGGAAGTATTATGTTGCTTCCACAGAGGAGGGAGGCGGCCTCGTTCTGTGCACTCTGCCTTTATGCTGAGTTTCACAACAGTGTACCAGTTGTCACCCTGAATGGCCAGCACAGCATCCTGATGGTTCTCAACACAGCTTAGAGACAGACTTATCTGTGCAGCTTGGAAAAGGATGCCCATGATTTGGCCTCATGCACTCTTAGCTGGTGCCTGAGCATTTTCCAGGCTCACCTGAGAATCTTCCTGTGGGCGATAGACTCCGGCTCCTTGCAGCAGCCGCTTCCTGGCGAGAGAAGCGAGTGCTGTGAGGTGACTCCTGGCTTATGGATGATAGGGACATTCTCTATGCCTCCAAGTTTGATTGCATTGGGGATATTAAATTCCCATGCAGTGAGCACTCTATCACAGGACAAATGAGAGTGTCAGAGTCGGCTTTTAAAGGCCCCGTGTTATTATGTGCAATGATAAACTGCTTCCAAGTGATTAAAGTGCCGCCACAGGCCTCGGCCCTCCCTCCTTTCACTTTTCAGGTGATGCCATCTATCTCTGCAAGTTTTTCCCCTCTCACCCAAAGAGAAAACTCACAAGAGTTGAATCACTGTGGAGCACCTCAGATGCTTGAGAAGCGGGTTGACCAGGACACTTTATGATGGATCCGGTCCTGCAGCACCCGGATCAAATCTGGCAGTTGTAAGTCATCTTGGGTGTGGCACCTGCTTGGAGGTTTCATTTCTGCCTTCATCACTAGGAAAAAGCAAGCAGAACTTTCATTTTGAGAAGGAGGTGAGACAGGCTGGTTCCGAACCTCAGTTTTCCTCTGCATATTTCCCGTGACTGATAGTTGTGTCAACACAAGGATGGGGCCAGAGGATAAGGCAGTTTGTTTGAGAGAATTGCCCAGATTCGCTCCCCAAACTAATCATGTTTGTAGTGCTAAGAAACCCAGGTTTCAGTATCAAAATACTCGGCATTCAAGACATTTGTCCTGAATAATATTTCCCTCGGAAGAACCTTCACTTGGTTCACGTATCAACCCCAATTGGCTTCTGATGGTTCTAGGAAGAGGAGATTTTAAAACACAGATCAGGAAAATGCTGCTGACACCATGACGTCGTCTCGTTTGTTATTTTTCTCTGAACATCCCGTCAAGGAATGGAGCTGACTTTGTGACAGGCCGTTGTGTTGATAATCTGCAGTGGAGAGGAGGGCTAGTTCCCACCAGAGGCTGATGTCAACGTTCATGAATACTTCGTTTCTCCTTAAAACTTGTTTTCTGGGATTAAAGGCGTGTGCCACCATCGCCCGGCACTCGGAGGCAGAGGCAGGCGGATCATTGTGAGTTCGAGGACAGCCAGGTCTACAGAGCAAGATCCAGGAAAGGCACAAAGCGCAAAGCTACACAGAGAAATCCTGTCTCGAAAAAGAAAAAAACAAAACAAAACAAAACAAAACTTGTTTTCTGGGTGCCTCTTGGCTCTGCTTTTCTGAAAATATAGGTTGATTCAGGTGATACCTTCTGGAAATACAGAGTCAGCATCCCTACGGAGCCAGCTAGGGGAATTCTCAGTGAGTGAGACCAGACTTTGGGTACAGAACTGGGCTCAGGCTCTGGCCAAGGCTGAGGCTAACCTGTCAGCAGGTGCGTTTTCCTTGAGGTCTTAACATTTGTGGAGCTGGGTTCACACATGTGGGTGTCCTAGCCTATGCAGTGTCTTAGGGACCTGGAGTACAAATGCTATGCTGTGTTGACTAGAAACTCAATAGAGAGCCTTGTGTTTACAGCTTTGCTTTTCACTCAGCCGCAGCTAGAGAAGGAAAAACAAAATAAAACAAAATTTGAATAAGAGAGGTGAAAACTGAGAAGTGAGAAGGGGCTGATCTTTTCTTTTTTAAAAAGGTACACATGACATGACAAACAAGTCCTAATTACGTTTTATTCTTTGGGGATTATTTTGTTCTTTGTTTTAGATCAGATAAGGAGATGGGATTTATGTTATCATAATGTGTAATTGAATACAGTTTCCAGAACAGGACGTGGCATTGCAACATTTTCTCTCTCTGGAGTTATAAAGTAAAGAGGCTCACACCCATGTCCTCTGGCAGGACATCTATTGCCATGGATCCTGTCAATAGGAAGCCAAGAATTTGGGTCAAAGCATTTTGCCTACAGTTTACGATTGCTGGCAAAGAAAAGTCTGCCAGGGAAACGCAGCCTTTTATTACTCAGGTTTCTCTCTTTGGGGGTTAGCACCTACTCAAATCAGCCCACTGTGAGTTCTCACACTTCTCCAGTAGGTGCGCCTCTGGAGCTGCTTTAGTTACCAACAAAAAATAAGAATGATAGTTCTCTGTAGTTAGCTTTCTAGAGAGAAGGATAACAGCTATTAAACCAAGCTATGCTAATGTGGATCCTTAATCTAATGAATTCGCCTTTCTACAACTTCATTGAAGTCCTGCTCTTATGGCTGCTGGTTATTGATTAACTAACAAAGTTGTTGGATGCTGTTTTGATTCCCACTGTTGTGCATACATCATGCTACGCTTGTAAGAGTTATTAAAATACTAAAATTATTAAAGAATTGTTAAAGTCAGCGTCTCCTTCCACGCCAATGCTTGTACCATCATTACAACAGCTCCCCCAAGTGTTAGAACCCACCTCAGTCGAATGAGGAAAGCAAGTCTCACATCTGTAAGGCAGGAGTGTTGCCTGAAAGAGATGAATTTATGGAGCTGAAGTTAGCACTCCATTTGCACACTGCATGGAGAGCATCCTTGAAGCCCTTCCGCCCCCAGAACCATATAAACTCCACGCAATGGCCAGTTTTAATGTCATCTTGCAACAAATTATAATCATCTGAGTTGGGAGCCTCAGCTGAAGAACTGTCCCGGTTGCCTTAATTGATAAGAGAAGACCCGCCGAGTGTTGGTGGCACTTCTTGGTAGCATCCCACAATAAAAATTAAAAAAAAAAAAAGCACACAGAATGAAGATTACTGGACTTTTGCCCACATGGCTTTCCCTCTTGCCTGCTTGGCCTCTCTTCTTGTAGCCAAGCTGAGTTAACCAGTTGCTACTCTGACTGATTCCTTCACTGATGTAAGAACCAGGCTTCCATCATTGTCGAAGAACCAAAGGCTCATCAGGAACCTTCCAGGAATTTTGGTATCAGATTAGAACTGCTGAGGCACCCAGTCTTAAGGATTGAGCAATTATTGGGTTCTTAACCTTTCAAATATGAGGCAATTATAGTTACTATTCCTTTGTTGGCTGATTTAATAATTTTTTCTAATACGCATATGTATCCTTTTTTTTTTGTTCTTCCAGAGAAGCATGACTAATACTCCAGTCCTGGTGGCACACATCTGCTATCTGAGCACTTAAGCAGGAGATCCAGTTCAAGGTCATTCTGGTCTATACAGTGAATTTGAGGCTAGCCTGGGTTACATGAGAACCTGCCTAAAAGAAGTGGTTTATTAAAGGCTAAGGAAAGCTTTAATTAAGAGATTATCTAAATATAGAAACTAAAGTTGATATATAATATTGTGAGTGTTTTGTGTGGGCTAAAGTGAGTTTTTTATTCCTTGAGAATTTTATCCATGTGTAGAATATTTTGATAAAAATCCACCTACCCTGTTCTCTCCCCTCTAGTACTCCCCTATGCCTCCCACCACTTTTCCCTCCCAACTTCACATGATGTTTAAAAGCTCATTGAGGATTTAGAGCGAGTAACTACATGGAAGAGAACAAGTGATGTTTGTCTTTCTTGGTCTGGCTTGCCTTATTCAATAGTGAGCCTAGAGAAGATCATATTGAATATGGATAGATAAAATTCATTCTCCTTTACAGATTAATAGTATTCCATCATGTATATGTACCACATTTTCATTATCTATTCATGTGCTAAATGATATTTAGGTTGTTTCCATTTCTTGGCTATTGTTAATCAGGCAGTGATGAACACTGCTGAGCAAGCATCTGTGAAGTGGGATATTGAGTTCTTTGGGCATATGTCAAGGACTGGGGATATGTCAAGGCATATGTCATAGCTGGATCATATGGTAGACGTACTTCTAGTTGTTTTTTTTTTTTTTTAGAATTCTCTCTAATTTCCAGAGTGGCTGCATCAGTTTGCATTTCTACCAGCAGTGAAGGAGGATTCCTCTTTCTCTACAACCTCACCAGCATTTGTTATCAGTTATTTTATTGATATTAGTCATTTTGACTAGGGTCAGATTAAATCTCAAAGTTAACTCACATTTCCATAATTGCTAAAAATGATGAACAGGTTTTGTGGCATTTATTAGTCATTTTTCTGTTTCTTCTGTTAAGACCTCTCTGTTCTGATCTACAGCCATGCTTTAATTGGGACTGTTGTTTCCTTGACTCTTTAATTTTTGAGTTCTTGGAATATTCTGGATATTAATACTTCATTAGATGTATAGCTAGGATTCTCTCCCATGCTTTGGGTTTTATCTTCATTTGATTGTTTCCTTAGCTGGTCAGACACTTTTTAGTTTTATGAAGTTCCAATTGCCAATCGATAGCCTTAATTCCATGGCAAATGGATTTCTGTTCAGAAAATGCCTTCCAGCACCTATATCATGTAGAGTCAAACCAGGGAAGTAAAAAGGGTCCATAGTTGTGTGTGGGGCCTGGGGAGGAAAACAGCAGCAACAGGTGATATGAGGTGGGAAATGGAATAACAGAGAAGGGAATCCAACTGAGGAGGAGACAAGGAGGTTACCATAGAAGGAGAAGCAGAGATTAGGGAAAAGTGACACCAAGATTACTTGGCAATGCCTCACGATAACTTAGTAATTTATATTTACCTAAATTGTACATATCTATCTATCTATCTATCTATCTATCTATCTATCTATCTATCTATCTATCATTCTACCTACCTATCATCTATTTGTCTATCTATCTATCTATCTATCTATCTATCTACCTATCTACCTATCATCTATATCTATCTATCATCTATTCATCTATCTGTCTATCTTAAAAGAAGTTTAGCCACTTGGGCTGGCAATGCCCTCCACAGGAACCATAGGCTAATGAAACCCCCAGTGCCAGGCATGGGAAACTGCTGTGGGATGTCCTGTATGCTGTGAATATATGTTGCTATGATTTATTGATAAATAAAACGCTGATTGGCCAGTAGCCAGGCAGGAAGTATAGGCAGGACAAAGAGAGAGGAGAATTCTGGGAACAGGAGGGTGGAGTGAGGAGATGCGGCCAACTGCCACAAGAAGAAGCATGATGTAAAATACCAGTAAGCCACGAACCACGTGGCAAGGTATAGATTTATAGAAATTGGTTAATTTAAGATGAAGAACAGATAGCAAGAAGCCTGCCACGGCCATACAGTTTATAATATAAGTCTCCGTGTGTTTACTTGGGGGATGCGAATGAGAGAGATTTGTCCTGACTGCCGGCAGCCTGGGACACAGGAAAACTTCAGCTATAGGAAACCTCCTTTTGAATGATTGGTCAGCGTAGTGGAGTGACTCCCCAAATAATATAGATTATTGAGGTAGCCCTTGGTTCCCTCTTAGGAGTCGAGGGTGGGACCCATTGCTGAATACACTATACACTTAGGACACAGGACTCAAGCTGGATCTGGCTCAAAATCCCCTTTCCTGTAGTGTAGCTTTCCAAGTTCCAGAAAACACTATGTAAGCTGCCAAGGGATGGAAACAATTAGACAGTTCTACCCAGCATCCATCCCTATGGGCCCTGGCAGTTACCAGCATGGCAAGATGTACATAAAGCTGCAAAACTGGCACTCACAGGCATTGGCAACCAACAGCCGTCTAATTGGACTTCAGACCCACTTAACAGGAGGGATATCATGTCAGGTACTGAAAACCTAGCCAGGTTATTGGGGCTAGTGATGTCATGGACCTTAAAAAAGAATCTACTACTGCTGTTTTGCTAGACCAATGTACTTCCTTACTACATTCTAAACCATCTTTATAAGCACAGGTAAGTACAGCTACCACTCTTCATCAAAGAAACCTCTCTTTACAACAAATGGAGATCATCACAGAAACCACAAATGGACACAATACAGAGACCTTGGTTGTGGGAGCCCAGCCCAATGGCTACATTTACTTCACAGCTCCTGCATCTATGCCTCAGGGAAACTTTTGGAGGAGGGGTGGAAAGACAATAAGATGCAGACTACCAGGAAGTCTGCTTTGAAGCAGCCTCTCCTAGAAAGGGCTGTTTAAAGCAGACCAGAATAATGGCAACATCAATGGACATAGCAGCTTGGAAGGTGGGGATTTCTGTAGAGTCTTGCCTATAGACAAGGAACTAATGACTTCTGGAAGAATGAGAGTTAACCTCTCCTAGAGATGAGCTCCCTTACTGGTTGTACAGTGCAGAGTGGTCAGCCTTCAAACCATACACACATGCACACACACACACACACACACACACAATGGGTTCAATAGGTTATACTTACATATATTTTTGCATACACACACTCATGTATATGCATGTGACACAAATAATCAAAGAAAAAGAGGTTATCAACTTGAGAGTTGAATATATGGAGCAGTTCAATTGAGGGCAGCTGGAAGGGGCTGAAGGAAGGAAATGAAGGCGGTAAGGTTATGTAATTATAGTTCAATTAAAAACATATTTAAAAAAAGCCATTGATCTCACTTAGAGTTGCCAGTGTGCTCATGGTATAGGACCTACAAGGGGAGCCTGGCCAGCTTCTTCTGTACAAAATCCCTGAAGAAGACTAGTTCTCCCTTCCCCAGTCAACTTCAACTGTAAATAATTCCTCAGCAAGGGTGAAACTTCTTGACCTTCTCTACCATCCATGCCAGGACTTTTGTCTGGCTTGATCCTGTGCAAGTTTTGTGTCTTCAGTCATAGCTCCTGTAACTTCATGTATGCAATGGACCTGTAATGTTTGGAAAACACTGTATTGTTGCAGGTTTTCACTGCCTCTGGCTCTTACAATCTTTCTGCCCCCTCTTCCAAGATGACCCTTGAGCCTCCGGAAGAAGAGTATGATATTGAGGTCCCATTTAGCACTGAGGACTCCACAGTCTCCTATTCTCTGCATGTTGAAAAGATGCAGGATTCTGTGTCAATCACCATCTACTGCAAAAAGAAGCTTTCTGATGTGGGTTGAGAGATGAGTGATCTATATGTGTAAAGATAAGTACTTAGGGACAGCTTAATACTATGTCCATTTACTAGAATAATAGTAGTAAGCTTTACAGCCTGCATGATCTATGCAGCTACGGGTACTTGGCCCAAGTAACGGTAGCAGCCACGAGTTTCACCTTGTGGGTGGATTTTCAGTCTAGTCAGAAAGTGTTGGTTACTCTTACAATAATTTTTGGCACCATTGCACCAGTGAACTTACCTTCTCAGGCCAGTTATTGTAGTTCACAGGGTTCATAGCTGGATAAGGTTATTGATTCCTTTTTCCCCTGTTAGTTTCCAGTACTGTGAAAGCTAGCCAATAAGGATGAAGTTTCTGAGTGGGTACCAACTTGATTTCTCCATGTCCTATGATTCAAGTACGTGATATCTTCAGCAATAGGGTCTTACTGTCAGCTACTGGAGGGTAGCCAAGAACGATGTAATGTTTGGGGGGTGCGGTCTATGGGACCAACAGCTCGAAACAGGTAACTCACACTTGACACTGTTTGGGATAGGCACTGCCCTTCTCCATTGTAGGTTTACTCTATCTAAGCTTCCTTTATATGTGTATATATTTTAAAAAGCTTCCACAACAATAGGCTTCCCTATGGCTTCTCCAACAGTCTTTAGTTTTAGTGTTCATACTCCCTCCTCTATCCCGCCCTCCCATCTCCTACCTCATCACACCTTTCTTGCTCCATTATCTACGTGTCTCCCTTCTATCACCATTGTTTTTTGCCCTCCCTTGAAATCTCGATGCCTTCTTACTAGTTTTCTAACTTCTAAAAGTACTCCACTCTAAACACACATATCTAATGTAACATGGATTGCTAAATGGTCTTATTAATAAAAAACAAAACAAAACAAAACAAAACAAAACCCAGAGCCAGTATTGTGGTGAGAGCTGAAAGAACAGAGAGACAAAACAAGCCACAGCCAACTTCAGCTCACCAGCTCCTCAGCTAATCCTGTTTCCTCAGACTGAAAGTCTTTACCGGGAAGGGACTCAGCTGAACTGCTTAAAAGTCTCTAGTTCCTGGTCTTCACACCTTATATACTTTTCTGCTTCCTGCCATCACTTCCTGGGATTAAAGGCCTGTGTGCTTCCCAAGTAAAGGCATGAGATCTCAAGTGCTGGGAATAAAGGTGTGTGCAACCACTGCCTGGCTCTGTTTCCACTATGGCCTTGAACTCAGAGAGATCCAGGTGGATCTCTGACTCCTGAGTGATAGGATTAAAGGTTTGTGCCACAATTGCCTGACCTCTATGTCTAATTTAGTGCCTGGCTCTGTCTCTGATCCCCAGATAAGTTTATTACAGTGTACAATATATTGGGGGACACAATATAACACCACATTCTAAAGATCCAAAGTTAGCATCTACTACATAAGAGAGAGCATGCAGTGTTAATCTTTCTGGGTCTGGGTTGCCTCACTCAAAATGATTATTTATATCTCCATTCATCAAATAAGCACTTAAACAATTAGTGGATGGGGAGATTATTAGAAATATACACCAAGGGGCATTTGAATCTGTCTTGGAGAATAAGCATAAGTATGTCTGAGTGAATGGGATGAGGTGGAGTGTGGAAAGAGTATTTCCATAGGAAAGGACAGCTGGTACAAAGGTGGCTGGGGAAAGACATGATGAAACATTCAGAATGGCTGTTCAGAAGGATTCAAAAGTGTATTGTGAAATTATTAGCTCAGGCTAAAAGATTTGGAGCTTGGTTCAACCAAATGAGAGTTTGGACTGTTATTCTGCAGATTGCCATTGATTTTCAAAAGATCTGAAGTATGGAAATGGCATGATCAGTTTTCAAACTGAGCAATACAATTTTGGTGACAGTATCGAAAATTCATTTGGTGGAGAAAAGACCAAATCAGCGGTGGAAATTGAATGTCAAACTCTCTCCTGTTTTGGCAGATCCTGGATCCTATCTTTGGCTCAGAAATTAAGCTCGCTATTTACAGAGATAGCCAGACTAATGGTGGTGACCTCTTAGAAAACATTATTGCAATGCTGTGTGAGTGTCAGCAAAGCAAAATGGGAAGTCGTGGCAACTACTTTAATTGTGCAGGGAAAGGTAAATGGACTGAAGTACTACAACAAAGAATTTTAAGATAGAATATACTCATGTCATTGAGCAATGACTTCCCTCACTCCATGAAATGGTCCCATTTTGTTTAGCTGGATGTGGTCATAGGCCTTATAATTTGATGATTTCAACAGCATGTTATCCTTTATTTTCTGATATCTTGCTAAATCAGAAAGTTATTACTGAATAAGACAAATATAACTATATAAAGCATTATATTCCAAAAAGGAAAGTTTGAGCTGAGAAATAGTTCAGTGATTCAGAGAACTTGCTATACTTCTAGAGGATGCAGGTTGGTTCCCAGCACCCACATCAGATGGCTCACAAAGGTCCCATAACTCCAGCTTCAGGGGATCCAAGGCCCTCTTCTGGCTTCTGTTGGCACCTGCATGAATATGATAGCATTTACTTACATAAATGCACACACATACATATAAATAAGAATAAACTAAAAGCATGAGGGGCATGAAATAAGATGAGGAGAGGAATTAGTAGAGATGTCTCTTTCTCTCTTTTTCTCTTCCATTTTTTCTATCTTTTTTGATTTCTCAGTCATGTAGCCATGACTGTTCTGAAACTCACTCTGTAGCCCAGGCTATCCTATACTCATGGAGGAGATACACCTGCCTCTGCTTCCTTTGTTCTAAAAACAAAGTCTGCACCACTATGCCAACCAGAAATTTGTATAGATTTAACATCTCTTCCTCCACACGGAATGTGGGCTTACTACTCCTAGAGTCACAGAGGCAATGCATTTTGCTATCTTTTGTAAAATATAGTGATATTTTACAAAATGTGATTTTATTTGTATGTTAATAAATAAAATTGCCTGGGGGTCAGAGCTAATAGCAAGCCATTTAGCAGAAGTCTGGCAGTGGTAGCACATGGCCTTAATCCGATCACATGGCAGGCAGAGTCTGTGTGTTCAAGGACACAGCCATCATGGAGCCACATGCCTTTAATCCCAGTACCGACCACAGAGACCTGGAGGTCTCTATAGACAGGCAGTGACAAGGAAGTCATGTGGTTGGTTTTAGAACCAATGAGAAGGCAGAACAGAAAGGCAATAAAAAGATGGGTCACACAGGAGAAGGTCTCTCTCTCAGGGGAAGGATGGCAATGACTGGTAAGCTAAAGGCTATTCGCTAGTGCTCTGACCTCTTGGGCTTTTAACTCTTTATTTGGCTCTGTGTTTCTTATTTAATAATACTGTTTAGAATTATATCTACAGGGAAATGTGGTGGTGCTTAAAAAGTTTGCCTCTTCTGATTGTCTCCATTGTCACTTCTTCTTCATGCCACCTGCTCTTGTGACTTTACCAGGTCCCAATTCCTGTGTGTCATTAGCAAGTGATAAAGTCAGAAATAGGAATTAGCTTGAATCAAAACCTTAACCTTATCAAACATTCTTGCTACTCCAACATGAAAATAACACTATTTTATGGTGTGTGTGTGTGTGTGTGTGTGTGTGTGTGTGTGTGTGTGTGTGTCTATGGGTGCACTTGCCCATGCACTAGCATATGGAAGCCGGAGTTCAATGTCAGGTGTCTCCTTCCACGGCTCTTTACTTTGTAAGACAGGATGTCCCACTGAACCTTGAGCTCTTTGGCTAGACTGCTTGGCTGGGAAGCTCCTGGGATTTACTTGTCTTTACCCTCAACATTGGGTTACAGATTCACCCCATTGATCCTGGCTTTCATGAAGATTTGGGGAGCCAAATTCAGGTCCTCATGCTTGTACAGCAAGCACTTTACCCACTGAGTCATATTCCCAGCCCCTAAAATGTGATTTGATGGTTGATATTTATTTACAGTGCACATGTGTTCAGCAGCCTCCCAGGACTGATGAAGGTAGATTGGATATTCAACTGAAAAGAAATTCATTCTGGACACAGGCTGTCTTTCCTCTAGAGCTGAGAAGCTACAGTGCTTTGTCATGCGCCAGAGGTTTGCCAGCTAGAATAGGTGTGTGGCCAGAATTGATCTCTGCTATTATTGTTGATGGAACCCATAATTTGGCCTTTGCTAGTACATCTTCCTACAACTCTCTGGGCTCTGATCTGTGGCTGCTTTCTATCATTTCATATTTGCTGTGTCCTCCATCAAGCTAATATATCATCTGTTTATTATGCATGACCTGCTCCAGAATGTGACTGACAGATAACTGCTGCATTTTAAGTCTTGTGCGAGATTCTCAACCTACTGCCAGCCTCTCCATTATATTCCATAAAAATATTTCTTGCTATGCATTATCGGAAGTGAAAGTAAGTTGTTTTAGGGTCAGTGCCAACTTGAACCCTGTAAAGTGAGGGTGCAGGAAAGTGATGAGATGCTGTCTGGAAAAAGATGCAATTAAGGGCACAAATAGGACAAATCTTCATAATCCGGGGTGGATGGGCATGGGACATCTTCTGTGGACTATATGGTGCACTATGAGCTAAAATAGTCATTAACTGTGAGGCTGCAAGACTGATAAGATGATAACAAGAGCAGAACACTCATATTACATTTTAAAATTTAAACTATTCTTTTAGTTATACAACTTAGCATTTATTAAGTATACTAATAACATTTGCAATAGTCTGACCAAAATACAGAAACAACGAAAGGAGGGAAGATTTATTTCCGTTCACAGTTTCAGAGGTTGCAGGTCATTGAGAAAGGGAAAGCATGGCAGAGCAGCTGAGCTCGAGTGGCAGGATCATACGCTGGGGGCTGTTCCCATGCCAGGGTATCAGGAAGCAGAGAGTGTGACAAAAATCAGGGGCTGGAGAGACTTTCAAAGGCCTCTGCCTAGACCCTAAGCTTCTGCCAGATCCTAACTTCCACGGCCTCTCAGAATACATAGCACCACGTGCTGCAGAGAAGTGTTGAAATCCTGAGTCTGTTGGGGACCATTCAGATTCAAATAATAATATTACGTTTATGTCCAGAGCATCGCTGTCATAAAAGTTACTAGATTAAAATTGGAGTCACTTATGTCAAGCCAGGCAAACTGGAGGGAGGGCTCTCATGCACGGTTTGCTTCTTAATAGAAAGATGTAAGTTTTTTTTTTCTTTCTAAACCACAGTTACTACAGGAATCACATCAGGACAGGTGTTTGCATAAGAACTCTTCCTCTTGCCTGACAAGGCAGCCCATCAGTACTCTAAGATGCAGGCTCTCCCTGTCAGTTGCCGCCACTCACTAATTAGAGCTGGCCGGCTCTGGAAAGACATGGCCCACGTGAGAGTTCCTTTCAAGCCACTTACCCAACTCTCCTCTTGTCCAGTAATGCATCACTGTTTCCTGTTGTTCTTTGGTCATCTGGAGGCCACCTCAGTCTGGGTACGTGTCCTGCATCTCAGTTCTGATCATTATATTCTTGTCATCTAAAACCTTTTTTGCTCAGAGATTCGTCTCTGCATATTTATTTATTTAACACTGGAGCCATCTGCATTGATTCCACACACCGTATCACTGGTTTTCTAATAATCCTTTCTTTCACTTTTTTTAAAATGAAAAATAGATTTTTTTCATACAACATATGCTGACTAGTTCCCCTCCCCCAACTCCTCCCAGATCCCGGTTTCCTGGCCACCCATCCAAATCCACACACACTCTCTCATTAAAAAACAAACTGGCATCTAACAAAACCAAGAAAGGAAAAGAAAAAAGGATAAAAATAAAAGCAAATAAACCCGAACAGGACAAAACAAATAAGCAATAGAAAAAAGAGCCAAAGAAAAAGCACAAGAAACACACACGTAGATGGAGAGACACACAAATTGATACACACAGATATCCCGTAAGAACATGAGACTGAAAACCATAATCTATAAGCAAAAGACCTGTAAGGTTAAAAAAAAAAAAGACCCAGACAGCATTATAGTACAAACAAAACAAAACAAATCAGCAAGCAACAAACAAATAAATCCTCCAAAATACCAATGAGTTTGTTTTGCACTGGGCATCCACTGCTGGGCCTGGGGTCTGTCCAGTGAGACTCCAAGGGAAAAAAACTGATTTTTCCTTTGCATGCAGTTTCCAGTTGGAGATAGCTTCTGGGTTGAGATGGGGGCTTGCGTCCACTTCCCCTCTCAGCACTGGACCCCATTTGGCCTAGACCTGTGCAGGCTGTGTGCACGCCCCATAGTCTGAGAGACAGGCTCCCTCCCATATAATTGTATTGGTACCCCTGCCCCAGAGGAAATATGTTCTGAAAGACTGTGTGACTTTCTGGCTTTTTGAGAAACAGTTCAGGGTGAGGGAATGACCATCCAGGTCTGTCTGGTGACAATGCCTGCGTCTCTTCTATGACCCACTTTATTTTCTTGGCTGAATGACTGCCCTAGACATGCTCCTGCTTAAGCCAGTCCCAGGGATCCTCAGAGAGGGTTGACAGGACTTCTATTTGCTCATTGAGGTTCTGAGTTCAATCACTAGTGATTCATAACAATCTGGAAGCAGTGCACATTTTGGTTGATTGTGTACTAAGTGTGTATTGGCCAATGTGGCAATTTTAAAACAAATTAATAAAAATTTAATTATTTATTGGGGAAAGAGCTACAGAATGCAGTCTGATACCTATAAGCTTAATGGAGTTCAATAAATATCTTAACTGATGGGTTAAGTATCGTTTCATCTCTCTTGACCTTACCTCGAACTCTTGATCATATTTTATTTACTCAATATTGTTCATCAGCTTGGGAGAGGATAAGACTTGTGTTCTTGACTTGGTAGTTGTGAGAACCTGGATCCTGAGCCTCTGAGGGTAGAATGTAGGCCTGAAGTGGTAGACTTGGAAAAATATGTTGCCTACCAGAGGCAGTTTTCTGAAATACAAATGAACAAAGATTCTATGTGATGAGAGAGAGGACAGCTCAGAGGAGAAATGTTGATAGGTCCTGTGAGGGGACTAATATGCCTTTCAGCTTCATGGAATGAATATTTATTTATTTGTTGTTTTAAATTTATTTTTAGGAGACAGGGTTTTCATGTAGCACCAGAATTTTCTACAAACTCTCTAACTCACTAGTACAGGATGACCTTGAATTATTAATTCTCTGATTTCCACTTCTGGAGTGACAGATCACAACTACCGGACTTTTCTCATACATTATACCCTGACCACAGTTTCCCATTCCTCCACTCCTCCCAGTCCCTCCCTCCACCTCCCTTCTCCCTCAGATCCACTCTTTTTCCATTTCCCTTAAAAAATAAAGAGTAGGCTTCCCAGAGATATCTACCAAACATGACCTAACAAGATATAATAAGTGGGCACAAATCCTAATACCAAAGCTGGACAAGGCAACTCACTAGGAGGAAAAGGATCCCAAGTACACACAAAGGAGTCAGAGACATCCTCACTTCCGCTGTTGGTAGTTCCACAAGAACACCAAGCTTCACAATTTTAAGGTGTATGCAAAGGACCTAGCTCAGACCCGTATGGGTTTGTCGCTTCAGTGTCTGTGAGCCCCTGAGCCCTGCTTAGCTGATTCTATGAGCTTTGTTCTTGTGGTGTCTCCATCCCTCTGGCTCCTACAATCCTTCCTCCCCAGGGGTCTAAATCTTGATGGAGGAATGATGACTGATACTTGTTTTCTGGGTGAGGTGGAATGTTCTTGAACTTCATGGGGTTTTCTATTGGGAGGTTTTTTTTTTTTTTCTTTCTTTTTTAGTTAAAGTCTCACTCAGTTTTTCAGGTCATCCCAGAACTTGTTGTAGCATGAATCTTAAAATGTTCTTATTAATAAAATCAAACCCAGGAGCCAGGTATTGGGTGGGGTGAATACTGGAAGATCAGACAGACAGAACAAGCCACAGCAACCTCACCTGGCCATTCCTCAGCTGGTCCTGTTTCCTCAGACTGGAAGACTCTGAGTCCTCATCTCAGCTGAACTGTGCTGTTCAAAGCCAAAAAGCTTAACCAGCTAAAAGCTTCTAGTTCCTGGTCTTCACGACTTATATACCTTTCTGCTTTCTGCCATCACTTCCTGGGATTAAAGGCTCACTTTCTGGGATTAAAGGCATGAGTCACCATGCTTGGCTGTGTCCTTGGACACACAGAGATCCAGGTAGATCTCTGCCTCTGGAATGCTAGGTGTGAGTGCCACCATTTTCTAGTCTCTGTATCTACTGGCTGTTCTGTTCTCTGACACCAGATAAGTTTACTAGGGTGCACAATATTTTGGGGGACACAATACCACCACAACTTGTTTTATGTCTCAGGCTGGCCTCAGACTTCCAGTGGTTCCCCAGCCTCAGTGTCAGGATTACAGCTTTGACACACTACATCTGGCCGTTCCATTGTAGGTTTTATGCAGGATTGGGAGATGAGTAGTTTGTGGAACCCACAAGCCCACTGTCTACTCCAGGTCCCAGCCTTGACAGTCTGTGAGGTTCACATCTCCAATATTAAGAATGTCTTTGTAAAGAGGAAAAAAAACAATGTAATTAAATGATGTGTGGCATTTCATTGGATGGGAGCTAAAACTGGAAATCCAGTCTTGGTTACATAATAGAGACATTTCTTCTCCGCCAAAGCTTGAATTATCTGACAGATACTCTATTCCTCAGACTCCTTAAATTGTGAGATAAGGAGTTCTGTAATTAATGTAACCATAAGTTAATGCTGATAGTGTGAAGTACTTCTAATTCTCTGTCTGTCTATCTGTCTGTCTGTCTGTGTATGTTGTTGGTGACTGAATCATGGCATTTCACATATTAGACAAGTATTTTAACACTAAGCCAAACCCTAACTCTTTGCTTATGTATTTGGTATGAAAGATTGTTTGACTTGATTGTTGTTCCCTTATGATTTTAAGAACAGTCTGTGTAGGTCACATGGACTACTATAGTGCAGTGAAAGGTTCCTTTTCCACCCTCATTCACAGTGGGCATTCCATCCCCATGGAACCATGCCTCTTCTGGCTAAGGCATAGCAATGTCATGACCCGCTTGTCCTTTGGCCGCCCACATGATATACCTCTGCTACTGGGCATCAAAAATTTGGAGTTCCTTGGGCTCAGTGCTGGAACATCTCTCTTTTCCTTCTCTGTCCTTTTCCTAAATGTTAGAATCTACACCCATGACTTCAGTTCCGTATTTTATTTATTTGATTGTTTTTTTAAAAACAGGGTTTCTTTGTGTAGCTGTGGCTGTCCTGGAAACTCCCTTTTTAGACCAGGTTGACCTCACACTTACAGAGGTCTGCCTGCCTCTGCCTCCCAAGTGCTGGGATTAAAGGTGTGCACTGCCGCCTTACCACTCAGTTCCATCTTTTATTAAATGGTTGAATGATACATTTCCCACTTCAAGCCTGATTTATTCTCTGAATTTCACCATTGTACCTATATGATCTCAATCTGATAGCTCACTTGGTGAAGTCACAGGTAGAGTAGCATATCAACACTGATGACTTGTTCCCTTCACCTTCCCCATTTAATGGTTGGCTCCATCTCCTCTTTCAAACCAGAAGACACACAGACAGTTGTGACTCCAGTTTACATGTAAATGATCCACAAGTCCCGTTTCCTTCATCAAATATGCTACAATGTATTTCAATTTTAATCTCCGTGGTTAAAGCTTATAAGCTTTAGCTGGAAAATGAGAAGCAAATAGGGACATGTGACTGAAGCTGCTCATGATTATTCTGGATATTTCATCCAATAGGTCGGGGAGAAACTACAAAGCCCCACAGTGATTGTAAATATTGTTTTCTGAGAAAGAGTGTTTGCATAGGAAAATACTTATAAATAATGATTCATGAGGATATTTAGGAACAAAATAAACACACAGCTCTGTTTTCATATAAAACAGATGCAATTACCTTTGAGATGCTAATAGCCATGAGAAAAAATTGAAAGCATCTCTGAGTTGTTGGTAATATAAAATAAAACTATAATTTAGTAGAAAAATATAATAAAAGTGAAAACAATTTCATTATAATTTAAATGGCTATGAATATTCAGAGGAAGATTTTAATTACAATTTATTATAATTAGTGTTGTAATTATAATAATTACAATTATAATCTATTCTAGAGTATATTTTCTGTCCTTTTTCTTTTTATTTATTCTTCTCTCACACAATACATCCCAACTACAGCCTCCCCTCACTTCACTCCTCCCAGTCCTCCCCCACCTCTCCTCTCCCCCAGATCTACTGTTCCTCCATTTCCCTTCAGAAAAGAACAGACCACCCAGGGATAGCAACTGAACTTGGCACAGCAAGATGCAGTGAGACTCAGCACAAACCCTCACATCAAGGCTGCGTGAGGCAGCCCAGTAGGAAGACAAGGGTCCTATGAGCAGGGACAAGAGCTAGCTATACCCCCACTCCACTCCTACATTTAGGAGTCCTATAGCAACCTCAAACTAAACCACCATAGAATGTCTGCAGAGGACCTAGTGCAAACCCAAGCTCTGAGCCAACATTTTCCTAGCACATCTTGCAAGCAGGACAGGTTGTGGGTCAAAGATTGTATGGCCAGGTTGGTGTCCCAGTATTACCACTGAATGCCTTGCCTGCTTACAGGAGATGGCAGGTCCAGGCTTCATATCCTCCATTACCAGGAGTCCTCTCTAGGGTCATCATCACAGGTTCCAGGAAGTTCCTACTGCTCGAGGTCCACATCATATCCCAATAACGACCTATCCCAGTCAGAGAAAGTAGAGGGAACTTCAATTGAGAAAGTACTTCCTTTAGATTGGCCCATAGGCAAGTCTGTGGGGGCATTTTCTTGACTAATGACTGATGTAGGAAGAGCCCAGGCTACTGTTGGCAGTTCCACCATTGGCAGGTATTCGTTGGTTGTCTAAGAAAGCAAGCTGAGAAAGCCAAGGGGGCAAGTAAGTAAGAAGCACTCCCTCATGGCCTGCTTCAGTGCCTGCCTCTAGGTTCCTGCTTCTGTCCTAGTACTCACTTCCTTCCATGACAGACTGTGATCATGAGAGTTCTTACCTCCAGGTTCCTTGAGTTCCTGCCTTGATTTCCCTTTATGATGGACTGTAAGCTGTGAGATGAAATAAACTCTTTGCTCCCCAAGTGGCTTTTGGTCATAATGTTTTACCGAAGCAACAGATAGCAAACATAGACACCAGTAAACCAAAATATTGAAACACTGTGATACTGGGTACAGAAATACAAAGAAATGCTGATAGTGTAACAGAATAACATACTTATTTGTATATTTACATATCTATGTATCTATGTATGAGTAATTATCATCTATCATCTATCTATCTATCTATCTATCTATCTATCTATCTATCTATCTATCTATCTATCATCTATCTATCTACCTACCTATCTATCTAATCTATCATCTACCTATCATTTATCTACCATCTGTGTATCTATTATCTATCTAAATATTTGTATGTGATGGTTAATCTCCATTGTTAACTTGCTAGAATTTAGAATCATCATGAAAACACATCTCTGTATGAGCTTATAAGGTTGTTTCCTGGAAGGTGTAGCTGAGCAGGGAAGATCCAACCTGAAATAACCAGCATCATCCCATGGGCTGGATTCTTAAACTGAATAAAAGAGAAAAAAGGAGAGAGGGAGCTGGGCACCAGAGTTCATCTCCATCTGCTTCATGACTGCAGGGACAACATGTCTGGCTGCTTTGTGTTCCCAACACTGTGACTTCCTCACCAGGGTAGACTGGACCTTCCAGCTGTGAGCCCAGCTGAAACCTCTCTTCCTTAAGTTGTTCCTTGTCAGGTAATTTTTTTGTCATGGCATTGAGGAAAACAACTAACACTCCCCATCCATCCTGACAGTCACAGGTGAAATTCCTTCACCTGGACCAGCAGTAGTACTTCTGAGTTTCTGAGCAAAGGAAATCAAAAGATATTGATTCTATGGAGCAGCTCACTCAAATAATATCTGGATATTTCCTAATTTCTAAGAATTTTTTTTTTATTGTGATGCTATGCTATACAATTTGTGTGGGTGTTACCACTATAATAATACTTTGATCATTGCAAATTACTAAATGGAATTTTTCTCTGTACTTATAATAATGTTAGATCATTTTCCTGTGGTAAAATTAGCTGCCATCCTATTTAGAGTCTCACTGTGATTTCTTGAATGAATGGAAAGAACCAAGTCCTTATTGGTTGGAATGAACAGGTTTTCACTTCAGTAGCTACAAGTGCTCTTATAAAAGACTGGCTTTACTTAACACTGCAGAGTTCTGTTGCAGCTAATGGAGTCAACATGCTCAAGCTAATTGCTTCACTTTTGTAAGTGCTCAAGAAAGCCTGGAACCAGAATGAGTAAATCTACAGCAGGAGAACAACATGTATACAAATGATACAATACATGTTATGGTTTTCTCACTGTGGTAATGACCTCCGTGTCACGGTAACAGAAATACCTAAAAGAAACAACTGAAGAGTGGAAAAAGATCTTTTCAACTCCTGGTTTCAGAGGGACTTCAGTCTGCCACGGCAAGGAAGGCACGGTTGGGCTGTTCTTCTGTTGTTGTGAGGACTGAGGCTTGTCCACATGACCAGGAAGCAGACAGAACTAGTCTAGAAATAGGGGTAGGTATAACTTTCAAAGGCCCATCTCCAGTGGTTCACTTTCCTTAGCAAATCCTCACCCCCTAGAGGCTCCATAGCCTTCAAAATAGCACCAGAAGCTGGTGATTGGTTGTTCAAAACATGAATCTGTGGAAGACATTATACATGCACATGGTAAGAGGTATGGAGTGTCCCCCAAAGGCTCATGTGCAGAGGTTTGGTTGCCAGTCAATGGGCAGTGTGGGGGGAGTGACTGAATCGTGAGGATGCCAATGAATGGACAAATTCATTGATAGATTGAAAATATGACAGCATTATTGGGAGTGGTGAAAAGGAGAAGGCGGGGCCTTGTTGGGGGAAATAGTTTACTGGATTACACCCTAGGAAAATAGAACTTGTCCTCTTCTTTGCTGTTGCCCCCCTTTTCCTGATTGCCACAAAAGGATCATCCCCCTTTACCACATACATCTTCACTGCTGTGATGTTTCTGTTGCCTAAGGCTCTAAGTAACCTTGTTCAACCAACCTGAACTACAACCTCTGACACCAAGATCTAAACAAACCTTTCTTCTTTTTAAGGTTTCTCTCTCAGGTGTTTGTCCCAACAGTAAGAAGAGTAAATCACACAGCATGTCCCTGAATCTTGTGTAAATGTGCTATCTGATGCTCTGTCTGTTGGATCCATATCTCCCGCTTCAATCTTCTTATGTAATTAGAAACTCATCCATGAATTCTTTCTTTGTGATGTGCTTGGTAATATCATTGAATGCTTCACAGTAGATAGTATTAATAAACGCCATTTTGCTTTTGCACAATCATTAAGTTTCTCAGCGACAGATATGGAATAATTAAGTTTTTATTAAATGTTGTTTAATTCTTTTGAACTAACAGCTGCCAGAAGGGTTTATTGTAAACGAAAGTGATGAAAAACAACAGGTTGTACATTTGACAGGACAAAACGACTGTAGCAAGTGTGTTCAGGCTGCCCACTTTGTATTCTACATCAGGACTTCACTATTTTTGTACATCTCACATAGACCTAACCTATAATTGATCAGTTCCTGACTCACCATGATTGGCAGCTGGTGTCATGTGTATCACAGGTATAGTTCATGGGTCAGTTAGCTGGTGGGTAACATAGAGTTGTCAAGGGTGTCAGCCTTCTTAGTAGAGGACAGTTATATTGTGAGTGAGTCCTGGAAGCTTGCCTGGAAAGGAGACAGGGGTAACACTAGGTGTTATTTTGGCTTTAAATGTATTAAAATTATATCAGTGGTATTGCTTACACACCACTGAAACCAGGAGAGGATCTGGGAACTTATAATGGGAATGTAACAAACCCACTAAACACCATTGCTATAGGTGTTTATTAGATACTTGACAAAAATCCAATTATAGATGTTCATTCTAGTCTTTTTCCATCTGTCCCTGCTCCCAAAACTGAGCAGAGACAGTGTGAATCATAATCTTTGGGAATTAAAAGTGACATTACCATATATCTTGCAGTATCAAAAGAAATGCTAATGGGATGTTATTGTGAATACCTTATGACAGAACTCTGGAAATGAAATGACTGCCTTTTGTGAAAGTCTCAATACACAGAAATGGACACGAAAAGAGAGAGTGAGAATGGTGTGTAACGAACAACAAAGCTGAAAAATAACTTAAAAACTGCAGACAGAGAAATATTCTTGAATGGATTAATTATTGAATTCTATAAAATTCCTTTTCTGGAACAGAGTCTCATGTATTCAAGGCTGGCCTCAAACTCACAATGTAGCCAAAGGTGACCTTGGACTTCTGATCCATTGGTCTCTATCCCTCAAGTGTTGAGATGATGGGCCTGTGCCATCATGCTTGATTTACACAGTGCTAGAGATTGAGGTCAGAGCTTCATGCATGCTAGGTAAACACTCCAGTGACTTGAGCTGCTTCCCTGGGCCTCAAACTTTCTAGATAAAAATAATTTGGACATCCCATAAGCTTCTAGTGAAATGATAGCCTGGTGTCCTCATTTTGTCTCATGAGGCTATCACGACATCAGTGACAAATCTTAGGAAGGACATGTAGCTACTAGTTTTTTGGTCCCACAGGGCTCCTGTGACCCCGAGGCCGCTTGGTCCCAAATAAACACACACAGACTTATATTAATTAAAACTGCTTAGCCATTAGCTCAGGTTTCCTACTGACTAGCTCTTACACTTAAACTCAGCCTATTTCTGTTAATCTATATGTCCCACATGTTCTGTGGCTTTACCTGTGTGCCATTACATGCTGCTCCCTGGACGGCAGGCTGACATCTCCTGACTCAGTCTTTCCTCTTCCCAGATTCTCCTCATCTGCTCCACTCACCTATACTTTCTGCCTGGCTACTGGCCAATCAGTGTTTTGTTAAACCAGTGTACAAAAGCATTATTCCACAAGGACATAGTGAGAAATCCAAGTATTGGTGAATATTTCCAATGCCTAAGGACAAAAATCACTGCAATGAGACTTTAGCAAATGCATTATATCAGTAAATGTAAAGTGATCAAAGTAAGAGTATGATAGTAGTATGATAATACTAAAGAAAGCTGACAAAATACTTTCGTTTTCCAGAGCAAAAGCAAGGAAATATCCTCTTTTAATTTTACTAGACTGATACTTCTCAAAATTTGATGTCTCCATTAAGTTCAAATATTCTCAGCAAAGTTGGAATGCAATGGAGCTTACTTTGTTACAAGTATTTAATAAATGCCCATTGTGCATATTCAATTCATATTAAGTGTTGAAGTTATATAGACTTTGCCTGTGGATATGGAAGCAAGACAAAGTTGCTCACTACTACCTCTGTACACATAGTTTTCCTAGAGGTCATAGTATGTGGAATAGTATTAATAATAATAAGCCAAATCAATGAATATCAAAACAATAACATGATGTTTATGTGAATTTGAGAGTGAAAAAACTAATTTTTTTTATTATTGGATGAGCTATTGTATGTTAAATATTTAAGACAATCTACAAAAAATAATTTGAGTAAAATAGCTTAAGAAAGCAACTGAAGCACTATGCAAAAATAATTACTGGTGTATATAGCAACAAGCCGAACCTGAAGTTTAAGCAATGCATTAATTAAAACAGCAAATAGCTAGAAGTCAATCAATAGAGGCAAATGTGGCAATACTTAGTGGCTATGGAGGGTAAGACATGAGTTTGCCAAAATGTCACTTGCCCTGACTTGATCTACAGATTTGAATCACTTTCAATGAAAATTTCAGTAGACTTTTTCTTTTTGGTGTATGTCATGTCAAAGGGTGATTGTGAAAATTACACAGAGCTACACAACTTAAAGGATAGCTATGTTATTGTAAATACAAATATGCCAATTTGTATTGTGATGGAAGATAGATAGAGGCACATGAATGATCAGGGAGCAGTATCTAGAGACAGAACCTGCCATATTGAATTTATGAAAAGTGAGCATCTGAGTGAAAGACCGAGGCCTTCAACACATGGTGCTTGGCATTTGGATATCTCTATGGTAGAATGTGGATCTTATGTCACATCTACTACAAAAGTCATTTCCAGGTGGTTTGTCGACCCACATACATTAATCAAAGCAGTACAATTTGTGTAGGTTGTAAGGGGAATATCTACTTAATCTTAGGTAGGAGTGAGTTCTTTAACATGGAATAAAATTCACTTACTAGAAGGAAAGGATTCATGAAGTTCATTCCATTAAAATTAAGCAGTTTTGTTCTTTTGATTTGCATTTTGAAGACAGTAAAAAGACAAATCACAGAGTAGGGTGAACTTGCCACAGTTTGAATCAATGCATCCAGAATACATAAAGAATTCCTACAAAACGGTTAAAAGGATAGTCAGTCAAGGAGAAAAAACTGGCAACTGACTTTAAAAGTAAGGGGACCCAAATAATCAGTGTGCACTTAAATTGGCATTTAAACTCTTGGGAAACAGAGAAGAGCAAGTGGGAATCTGAGCAGAAACTTTTGGCTACTCACCAGATTGCAGACAGTTTAAGTCTTGCAGCCCCAGTGGAAGAATGCAGAACAATAGTGCATTCAAAAGCCAGTAGACGGGAACACTGGCAGTAGCATGTTGGAAAAACGTTTTGATTTTATTTAGCAAATGCAGATGTGCACAATCAGAAATTCTTCTCCCAGAGATTTGGCTTATTGTTGAAATGCATACTTATGAGCACCGTGGCTCGTTTGACAGTCAGTGCTGATCAAAACGACTCCAGATGGGATGCTGCCCAAACATCTACCCATAGTAAAATGAATAGAGAAATTGTTTATTCATGTAATAAAATGACATTCAACAATGAAATGAACAAACTGTAGCCATACATTCAGAATATGTAAATTCTAAAAAGCAAAATATTCCATAAAAGAAACTAAAAAAAAAGATGAAAGTAAACCACATATTTTAAAAAATTCTTCTTCCATGATAAAATTTCAAAAGAGAAAGAGGAATAAAGATCGTAATGGAGATAGAGATGGTCCCCAAGGGGAGAGAGGAGGTTGAGATCAGCAAGAGTCACCCAGGGGACTCATTCTCCAACACTGGAGAAGCTCAGTATTGGCCTTGGCTGGATTCACACTGGGACCCACCTTATCATAATTAGTTGAACTGCAGTTTATTGGGATTTGCTAAACTCCACTGCAATAGGCCTTTTAATTGTACTTTACAGTTTACAATGTTTCAGTGAGCACAAGATGTGGCGGGATCCAAAGAAACGGCAATTCAGGTTTAGGGGAAGAAGAGGATTAGAAGGGTGTTTAGCGAAGGCTGTCTTTGAACTGTGATGAAGAAGTGAATTAAGGAGCAGCAGAGTCACCTATGTGTTTAATTCTAGTCACAAATGACTTCTTGATTATTCAGAGTGTCTCAATGAGAGATAGTTTCAATTTGCCTGTGCCTGGGAGCTCAGAGAGGGTGACAGATGCTGGTGATGAACATGATGGTTAATGAAAGCAACTAAGATGAGGATATGTGATGGCTAATTCTGAAGATTAGCTTGATTGGGTTGAGGAATACCTAGGTGGTTGTGAAATGTGCCTCTGGATATGATTGCGTGTGTGTTTCTGGAGACTGTTAGATGGTGAGAGCTCTGAGTCAATGAATGGTTTAATCTCTTGGTGAATTCATCATGTGACGACATTATTAGGAGGGGGTGAAAGGTGGGAGGAAAGGCCTACTTAGAGGAAGGTGGTCAATGGATGTGTGTCCCTGAGGATTATGCCATACTCGGTCTCCTTCTCTAGTCTCTGTGCTTCCTGACTACCATGAAGAGGCTTCCAATACCTCACTGTGAATTGCTTCATCATGCTGTCACAGCCATGGTGGATTGGTCTTTCTGAAATCATGATCCAAAATAAGTTTAAATTGTTTAGGTCAGGTGTCTTCATCATAGCAATGGAATGTTAACTAATGCAGATTTGTAGCAATGACTAGAGTATAGATAAGTGTTGTCCAGGTAGTTTTGTTAAGTTCCTTGACAACTCTGGTTCACTCATTCAATTTAATCCATTTATCTAAAAAATAAATTTGAGCATCCACTATGTTCCATGCTCTTTGAAAGAGAGCATGGACACAGTAGTGAGTAAGGCCAGTCTTGCTTCATTAACTGTGATTCACACAGACTGGTTGTTGGCATCTGCTTGCGTTCCAGAGCAGGCAGAATGATTTGGGATTCCGAAATCACCATAGATGCTCACCTCATTTTCTTCTCTACTAGAGGTCAAATAAATTATGTTTCCTGATGTGAGGTCTGTTTGATTGCATGAATTTTCTTGAGCCCAGCATGTGACAAGTGGTTCTTAACCATAGCTCACGTTAGTATATTAGTTCCTACGGTGCTCAACTGAGCTTGGCCAATCTGTTAGTTTTAGGAAACAAGACAGCGTTTATCCACCTAGGAAAGTACTTAGTGGCTCTGCCATATCAGCCTCTTTCTGATCTCAACTTTCCCTCAGCAGAGCTCACTTGAATCACAGCGGGGAGAACAGACACATTAGTAATCATTTTCCTGATAGGAGACAATTTTAAAGAATAGCGGAAGACAAAATGTAACTAGACCCTAGGTGAGTCTTTTAGATAACTGCTATTTCAAACTGTTAACTTGAAATTTTTTTCCTCTTAAAAGTTAGATTGTGTTTGAATTATTTTTCTATAGGAAAATTTTACCCACCAATAGTATAAAACATGTTGTGTAGTGGATTTTACTGGACAGACCTGAATAGGGCCATAAGATGGAATTATTGAACATAAATTAAATTTTGGCTTATTTTATCTCTATATCTATCTATCTATCTATCTATCTATCTATCTATCTATCTATCTATGAGTCCAGGTATCACATAAAGATACCTTTGTTTGTGTGGGCATGGTATATGTCTATAATTCAAGCATTGGAGGGAGGAGACAGGGGGATCATGAGTTCAAAGCCAGCCTTGGCTATATAGCAAGATTGGGGCCAGCCTGGGTTACATGTGATTCTGTTTCAAAAAGCAAAATCCAAGACAAACTGCTACCACCACCACCACCACCACCACCACCACCACCTCCATCACCACATCCACCATCACAAAAGACTAAAAGAGGTGTCTCACACTGTAATGTCAGAACTCAAGGCCTGAGGCTGGAGAATCAAAACAAATTCGAGGCCAGTCTGCTATATAGTGAGTTCTAGGCTAGCCAGTACTACCTAGAGAGAGACTCTGTCTTAACTAAACAAACAAATAAAAACAACCTACAAATGATATTTTGGTCAATGAAGACCACTTACATAATGTGTCTCTTATGTATATGGGTATAATGAAACTGAGAAATTCCTGTTTCTTTGTGACAGGGTAGCCATCATGATGTCATCACTGAATACATTGCTCATGTGAACAAAGCATCCGTGCTTGCCAGTCATGTAAAAGGACAGCACATGCAACAGCTCCATGCAGTTCACAACATCATGCTGTTATCATTATTTTAGAGAGTATTTTTTCCATTTCTCAAAAAAAATGCTTACTGTAAAACAACATGTTCTGATATGCCAGAAGTAGCCCACCCCCATCTAAGACAAGGTCTCATGTAGCCCAGTCTGCCCTTAGATGAAGCCCAGGAAGACACTGAATTTCTGATCCTGCTGCCTTCACTTCCTCAGTGCCAGGATTACAGACAGGCAGGCACCACACCTGGTTTAGGAGGTGTGAAGGATGAAACCCAGAGCTTCATGCGTGGCTAGGCAATCACTCTACCAACTGAATATTCCTTCCTTGTCTCCTTTCCTTCTTTCTTTCTGTCTCTTTCACTTTCATAGAATCTCTTGACTTCACTGAGGGATGGAATAGAGAAAGACATCTAGGTTCTGCAAGCACACTCCCTCATGCCTACACTATGACAAAACCACCTAGTGACATTTTCCTGGTATGCATTATAGTTTCTTTGTATTGTTCATTGTGTTCCCAGGTATACCTGATCTTTCTTTATTTCACATCTTAGTGATGTGTATTCTTTGGTTTTGAGTTTTATGATTTTTTCTCATAAAAAGTGGCATAGTTCTTGAACTTCTTTTCTGTTGAACTTTCTAGCCTTTGACTGACAACTTCCTTGAAGTCTGATAGGACAGTTTCTTCCTAAGGTTTACAAATAAACGTATGAGACCACATATGTGGACTAATAATGGAAACTTAAGAATGGTCTCTTACATTAGTTTTGTTCTGTCTTTTATTCTTTTGAACTATAGGACTTTCCCAGATTCTTTTGTGAGCATGCTAACTAATGGAACAACTGCCAAATGGTCACTGATCCTGTTCCATACACAAAAAGAATAACAAAGTAATAAGGTGCAGTGCCTTTCCCCAGAGCCCCTGACTAGTTGAAGATTCAAAGCCACAAACTGTATGTACACTTGTAAGTGTAATTAGTAAGGTTGGAATACAATACTGGCAAGAAAAATTGATGACACAGGAAGCAGAAATCAAGGGGGCTTCTGGGTTGAAGTGGCTTGAGCTGAGGCTTGAAGAAGTTCTAGACCTGGGTCCCTGAGGCCAAATGGGATCCATGGCCACCCATGCCAAAGAACCGAAGTCAGAAGGTGTAGAGTGCCGGAGAATGCAAGAGGGTTGAGTGCAGACTGAGAGGAGTGAGGTAGACAGAACCCAAGACTGTCTAGCAGAAATAATCCAATAGCTAAGGACCTCATAAACTATTTTAAAGAGTTTTAAGAAAACGATACCAAGGATTGAACTCAGGGATTGTGCGCACAAGACAAGCACTTTACCTCCAAGTTCTATCCTTAGACATGCTTTGAGGATATTTCCTTATCCTGAAGGTGGTGTGTTACTGTGGAACAGTTGTGAGTGGAGAATTTTCAACTGGCCTCTTTGGTGGGGAGTTGGAGAGCAGAGGATCCAGGGTACAGCATATGCATGGGAAAGAAGGGCATCTACAGGTGAGACTTCAAACACTAACCCAGAGAAGTTAAATTAATCACATCTAAAATATTCATTATCTTCTAAATCACCGTATGACTCAGATTTTTCCTTTGAAAGATTTCCCGGTTATTGCAGTCTCAATGTGCCCTATATGCCGATAGTAAAGGGTAGGTTACTTGTAAAGGTTGATAGTAAAGAGTGGTTAGATGGAGGGTAGGCTGCCTGCAGACCTTCTCTTCTTTCTTTGTTTCCCCTTAATCCAATCCCAGAGTCTCACCCTTAGCTCCTCAGCACACCCATGGCAGCCTTCCCAACCCTGCCTACCGGCTCCAATCTCCTGTATATCTCACAAATCTTCTCTTCTAACTTTCCTCTGACCACTTGCTGCTTTGTCCCAAACCTAACCCCAGCAGACACTCCTGCTAACCCAAGGGTCACTCCTCCTAGAGTAACAAGTAGGCTGAAGGAGGACCCACACCTCTGTTACTGCTCCCAAGGTCCACTTCCCCATCTAGTCTCATCCCCAGCTCTGTAGCAGGAAACCTCCTGTGGTTTTTCTTTCCCCTCTGACTCCACCCATAGGCATCACAAAAACCTTCTCCTGCAACCTTCCTTCCTCCAACTCATCCCAGTATCCTAGCCTCCAACACCAGCAAGTACTACCTTTGATGACGCCAGTTGAGAAGGCCAGGAAAAGAGGCAACACTCTGAAAATCCAGAGATGAAATGGAAATCAAGGAATAAAACATGTACAAAACAAAGACAAATCCAGAAACCAGCAACTAGACCTACCATCCCAAATCTGGATGACTAGACACCAGTATAAGAACACAATCAATAACAGCCAGATCAATATGTCTTCACTAGAGCCCAGCGATCCTAACCAACATAGCTGAAGCATAAGAAAGAGACCTTAAAACAAACTGTATGAAGATGATAGATGTCTTTAAAGAGAAAATGAATCAATCTCTTAAATAATTCCAGGAAAAGACAAACAGTTGAAGTAAATAAATAAAACCATTCAAGTCTTAAAAATTGAAATAGAATCAACAAAGAGAACAAAAACTGAGGAATTCTGGAAACAAAACGTTTGTTAATTCAAATAGGTAATATAGAGGCAAGCTTCACAAACAAAATACAAGAGATGGAAGAGAGAATCTCAGGCACTGAAGATATGATAGAATAAATGGATACATGGGATAAAGGAAATATTGAATTTAATGCACTCCTGACACAAAACATCCAGGAAATCTTAGACACTATGAAAACACAAACCTAAGAATAATAAAAATAGAGGAAGGAGAAGAATCTCAGCTCAAAGGCTCAGAAAATATTTCCAATAAAATCATAGAGGAAAATTTCCACAACCTAAAGAAGGATATGCTTATAAAGGTACAAGGAGCATACAGAACACTAAATAGATTCCACAACTTAAGAAGGATATACCTTTACAGGTACAGAAAGCATACAGAACTCTAAATAGATTGTACCAGAAAAGGAAGTCCCCTTGCCACATAAGAGTCAAAACACTAAAGGTACAGAATGAAGAAAGAATATTAAAAGTTGTAGGGAAAAAGACCAAGTAACACATAAGGTGAAGTAATCACACTGAAGAGGAGAAGACAGCAAGAAATAATCAAACCCAAAGCTGAAATCAATAAAGTAGAAACCAGGAGAATAGTACAAAGAATTAATAAAACAAAGAGCTGGCTCTTTGAGAAAATCAGTAAGACAAACTAGTATCCAAACTAACTAAAAGATGGAAAGAGAATATATAAATTAACAAAATTACAAACAAAAAGGGGGACATAATAAGAGACACAAAGGAAATCCTGATACTCACAAGGACATACTTTAAAAACCTGTACTTCGCCGATTGGACTCCTGGAGCTCCACCTGGGGTTTGGCTGTGGATCTCTGCATCTGCTTCCATCAATCACTGGATGAGAGTTCTATCATGACTGTTAGGGTGTTCGGCTATCCTATCATCAGAGTAGGTCAGCTCAGGCACTCTCTTGACCATTGCCAGTAGTCTATAGTGGAGGTATCTGTGGATTTCTGGGGACCTCTCTAGCACTCTGCTTCTTCCTATTCCCAAGGGATCTTCATTTACCATGGTATTTTTTTCCTTGTTCTCCCACTCTGTTCCTGGTCCAGCTGGGACCTCCCGCTCCCCTAAGCTCTCTTTCCTCTGACCCTTGCTCTCCATTACCCCCCACTCACCCCCAGTTTGCTCATGTAGATCTCATCCATTTCTCTGTCATTGGGTGATCCCTGTGTCTTTCTTAGGGTCCTCTTTACTAGCTAGCCTCGCTGGAGCTGTGAGTTGCAGTCTTGTTATCCTTTGCTTTACATCTAGTATCCACTTATGAGTGAGTACATACCATGTTTGTCTTCCTGAGTCTGGGTTACGTCAATTCAGGATGATATTTTCTAGTTCCATCCTTTTGCCTGCAAACCTCATGATGTCATTGTTTTTCTCTGTTGAGTAGAGAGGAGGAATATATGAGCAAGAGATATTGAGACCATGATTGGAAAAAGCACAGGGACAAATAGTCAAACTAGCGAAAACACAAGAACTGTGAACCAATAGCTGAGGAGCCCCCATGGAACTGGATCAGGCCCTCTGGATAAGTTAGACAGTTGATTAGCTTGAGCTGTTTAGGAGGTCCTTAGGCAATGGGACCAAGACCTGTCCTTGGTGCATACGCTGGCTTTTTGGAACCTAGGGCCTATGCTGGGACACTTTGCTCAACCTTGGTGCAGGGAGGAGGGGACTGGACCTGCCTCAACTGAATGTACCAGGCTGACCTGACTCCTCAGGGGAGACCTTGCCTTGGAGGAGGTAGGAACGGGGGTGGGTTGGGGGGAAGGCTGGGGGTGGGAGGAGGGAGGACAGGGGAATCTGTGGCTGATATGCAAAATTAAATTAATTACAAAATAAAAATATTTATAAAAAAAACCTGTACTTCATCAAATTGGAAAATCTAAAATAAATACACAATTTTCTCAATAGGCACCAGTTAACAAAGTTAAATCAAGATCAGACAAACAACTTAAATAGACCTATAACCTCCAGTGAGATAGAAACAGTCATTAAATGTCTCCCAACCTAAAAATACCCAGGGTCAGTTGGTTTTAGCACAGAATTTTACCAGACTTTCAGAGAATAGTTAAGGTTAATACTCCTCAAATTATTTCACAGAATAGAAACAGAACATTATCCAATTCAGTTTACAAAGTCTGATATCCAAACCACATGAAGACTCAACAAAGAAAGAGAATCACAAACAAATCTCCCTTATGACCATAGATAAAAAAATTAATAAAATACTTGCAAACAGAATCCAAGAACACATCAAAAAGATCATCCACCATGATCAAGTAGGCTTCATTTCAAAGATATGGAGATGGGTCAATATATGAAAATCAGTAAATGTAATCCACTATATAAACAAACTGAAAGAAGAACACCACATGATCCTCTCTTAGATGCAGAAAGGCCTTTGACAAACCCACTGCGCTTCATGATAAAAGTTCTAGCTGGGGGCGGGTAGGTGGGGTTGGGGTGGAGGGGAGTGGTGGCACACACCTTTAATCCCAGCACTAGGGAGGCAGAGCCAGGCGGATCTCTGTGAGTTCAAGGCCAGCCTGTTCTACAAAGTGAGTTTCAGGAAAGGCGCAAAGTTACACAGAGAAACCCTGTTTCGAAAAACCAAAAAAAAAAAAAAAAAAGTTCTGGAGAGATTAGGGAATCAAGGCATACACCCAGAGTAAAACATCAAATTAAATGGAGAGAATCCCAAAGCAATCCCTCTAAGACCAGGAACAAGACAAGGAGTCCACTCTCTCCATACCTATTCATTATACTACTTGAAATCTTAGAGCAAAATAAGACAACTGAAGGAGATCAAAGGGATACAAATTGGAAAGGAAGAAGTCAAAGTATCATTATTTGCAGATGATAGTACACATAAGTGACCATAGAATTCCACTAGGGAACTCCCACAGCTGATAAACACTTTCAGCAAAGTGGCTGAATTTAAGATTAACTAAAAATAAAATCAGTAGCCCTCCAATATACAAATGCCAAAAAGACTGAGAGAGAAATTATGGAAAAAGCACCTTTCATCATAGCCTCAAACAATATAAAAAATGTTGGTTTATCTCTAACCCAGCAAGAGAAAGACTTCTATGATAAAAAACTTCAAGTCTTTCTTTAAAAAAAAATTATTTATTTTTATTTTGTATACATTGGTAGTTTTCCTGAATGTATTTCTGTGTGAGGGGGTTGGATCCTGGAGTTACACATAGGCATGAGCTGCCATGTGGGTGCTGGGAATTGAACCTGGGTCCTCTGGAAGAGCAGTCAGTGCTCTTAACCACTGAGCCATCTCTCCAGCCTAAAAAACTTCAAGTCTTTGATGAAAGAAATTGAAGATGTCAGAAAATGGAAAGATCTCCCATGTTCATTGATAGGCAGAATTAGTAAGTAAAAATGGCCATCTTAACAAAAACAATCTACAGATTCATTGCAATTTTCATCAAAACCCCAGCACAATTCCTTACAGACCTTGAAAGTACAATTTTCAACTTCAAATGAAAAAAGAAACAAATAAACACAAAACGACAATAGTTAAAACAAATTTGAACAATAAAAGTACTGCTGGAGGTCCCACCATTCCCAATTTCAAGTTGTACTACAGAGCTATAGTAATAAAAACTTCGTGGTATTGGCATTAAAACAAGCACATTAATCAACAGAATCAAATAGAAGATACAGAATCAGATACAAATCCAAACACATATTCACACTCGATTTTTGATAAAGAATCCAGAAATACACACTGAAAAAAGACAGTATCTTCAACAAATGGTGATGGTCAGACTGGATGGCTGCATGTGGAAGAATGCAAATAGAACTATAACTATGACCCTGCATAAAACTGAAGTCCAGGTAGATCAAAGACCTCAACATAGAACCAGAAACACTGAACCTTATAGAAGAGAAAGTGGGGAATAGCCTTGACCTCACTGGCACAGGAGACAGCTTTCAGAACAGAACACCAATAAGGTAGGCACTAAGAACAACAATCAGTAGATGGGACCTCATGAAATGGAAATGTTCCTGTAAAGTAAAGAACACCATCAATAGGACAAAACACCAGCCTACAGAATGGGAAAAGATTTTTTTAAAGCAACTCCACACCTGATAAAGGGTAAAAATCCAAAATATATTAAAAAAAATCAAGAAACTAGATATCAAAAGACAAATAATCCAATTAAGAATGGGGTACATATCTAAACAGAGAATTCTCAATAAAGAAAAACTCAAATGTCTGGAGAACATTTAAAGAAATGTTAAACATCCTTAGCTGTCAGGGAAATGCAAATCAAAACCACTTTGCCATTCTATCTTACACCTGTAGCTAAGATGGCTAAGATCAATAACACAAGTAACAGCTCATGCTGTCAAGGATGTGGAACAAGGAGAACACGCCTCCATTGCTGGTGCAAACTTGAACAGCCACTATGACAGATCCTCAGAATGTTGGGAATTGATCTTCCTCAAGATCCAGCTTTTCCAATCTTGAGCATATACCTAAAGGATGCTCCATCCTACCACAAGGACACTTGATCAACCATGTTCATTGTGGCTTTATTCATAAAAATCAGAAACTAGAAACAACCTAGATGTCCCTCAACAGAAGAAGGGATAAAAAAAATGTGGTACATTTACATAATGGAGTATTACTCAGCTGTTAAAGGAATAACATCATCAAATTTGCAGGCAGGTGGATGGGACTAGAAAAAATCATCCCAAGTGAGATAACTCAGAACCAGAAAGATTAATATGGTATGTATTTGCTTATAATTGAATATTAGCCATCACATACATGATAGCCATGCTACAACCCATAGACCCAGAGAAGTGAGGTAAAGACAAGGGATCTGGGGAAGGGGCAGATAAATTTCCCTTGGTGGGGGGAAAGAAAATAGATTTTGTTGTATTAGACTCAGGGTGGGTGGGGACAGGAGTGTATATGGGATCAGGTGTAGGGGGAGAGAGGGTGAAGGGAGAGATTTCAGTGAGAGGCTGCTGGGACTCGGTATCATTTGGTGGGTGTTGTAGAAACCCAATGCAGTGGAAACTTCCTGGAATATATAAAGGTGATCCTATTGAGGACTCTCCTAGTAACAGGGAATACAGAGTCTCAACTGGCCATACCCTGTTACCAGGTGAGAGTTCCAGTAGTGGGAATGGGTTACATTCATTTGAGTTGTTGGCCAAGGAGGCCCCATAGAAATCCCCAAACAATCCAGGCTGTTGCTAAGAGTATACGTTGCTCTCCACAAACTGACAGTGGGGCTCAATTGCTCAGGACAACACCCACACCACTTACTGAACAACGGAGAAGTCCAGATCATGCCTAGATGGATCCTTCACCCTCATATTCTAGTCTCTTTGGTGTGGGCAGGTACTCTTTAGCCTACTGAAAGAGAAATGTGGACACTAACCTTGCCTGCAATCTTTGACCTGCAATCTGTCCTGCCTGCAATATATGTTAGGGCAATGGTAGCGCAGAACTTGTGGAAGTAACCAATCAATTTTCTGATTTGACTTAAGGTCCACCCCATGACAAGGAATCCATTCCTAACACTTCTTGGGTAACCAAGAATCAGATAGCTCAGAGACTTAGGGTAAAACCAAACACTGGTCTAAAGAAAAAAGGTATTAATAAAATGACTCCTAATGACATTCTGCTATACTCATAGATAAGTGCCTCATCCAGTCATCATTAGAGAAGCTTCCTCTGCCACCAGATAGGAGCAGATACAGAGGTTCACAGTCAGACATTTTATATATAGAGAGAGCCTAAATGGAAGTCTACTTAAAATCCCCCCTTTAAGAACTCAGGGAATCCCATGGGAGAGAAAGCAGAAAGATTTTAAGAGTTAGAGGAAATGGAGGACACCAGGAGAACAAGATTCTCCAGGTCAACTAAGCAAGGCTTACAGAGTCGGAAGGGGGAAGCATGGGACCTACATGGGTCTGCATCAGGTCTTCTGCATGTATATTACAGCTGTTAGCTTAGTATTTTTATGGGACTCCTGAGTGTGAGAATGAGTGGGTCTCTTTTCTTTGCTGCTTTTGGATCTTCTTTTTTTTTTTTTTTTTTTTTTTTTTTTCCTTCTCTGTGTGCCTGCTATTGGATCTCCTCTCTTCCTGTTGGGTGCGCCCCCCCTGTCTCCATGTCCAACTTTTATGTGATAATTTTGTTTCATTTTATTTTCTTATTTTTGGGGGTTTTAAATCTTTTTTTTTAATTAAAATTTTAAATTCATTTTATATGCCTACCACAGATCCCCCTCTCTTCCCTCCTTCTGCTCCCCCCCAGTCTACCCTACCCACCCACCCCACTTCTCTAAAAGGGTAAGGCCTCCCATGGGGAGTCAGCAAAGCCTGGTACATTCAGTTGAGGCAGTTCCAAGCCCCTCTCCCATGCAACAAGATGAGCAAGGTGTCTGACCACAGGTATTGGGCCTCAGAAAGCCATTTCATGCACTGGGGATAGATCCTGGTCCCACTGCCAGGGGCTCCTCCAATAGACCAAGCTACACAGGTGTCTCCCATATGCAGAGGGCCTAGTCCAATCTCATGCAGGTTTCACAGCTGTCAGTCTAAAGTTTGTGAGTTCCTATAAGCTTGGTTCAGTTGTTTCTGTAGATTTCCCCATCATGATCTTGACCCCCCTTGCTCACATAATCCCATTTTGTTGTTATCTTTTAGAAGCCTGTTCTTTTCTAATGAGAGGGAGAAAGTAAGTGGATCTGGATGGGAGGAAAGGTGAGGAGGAAGTGAGAAGTGTCAAGGGAGGGGAAATTATAATCGGGATAGATTGTATGAGAAAAAAATCCATTTTTAATAAAAAGGAAAGAAAAAGAGTGTTTGTATGAGTCAACAAGGTTTTATGCCTTCCTCCCAAGGAAAAATATCTATGACACTCTGTCAGTGCTGTGCAATGTAATGGGAACAATATAGAACTGAGAGGCTAGATTTAAATTATACCAATAAGGCAAGATAAAACTCATGACACATTGATTATTTTTCAATAGCCAACTGAATTAGAGGGCTAAGGATAGGTTAACAGTGATTTTGTAGGTTATGGCAAGTATCTAATTAGTCTTCCAGCTAGGAAACACCATCATTTGATAAATGTCAAGTGCAGAGTTAGAATTAATGGAAGGAGACTGAGAAGCTAAGTAAGCCTTGAACGAAGATTCAAGAAGGGCTCACTCATGTGCTTCCTTGGCTTTAGATGGATTGAGAAATAGAAAACAGAGCTCAGAACAGACTTCCAATGACCAGCTCTGACCCCTTTCCTCCTACTTGAGAAACTATTAACAAAATTGATGATAACACCTCAGGCTCAGAAACCTAAAAGCATGTTTGTTTTGGATGAGTATTCTTCTATGATATTTTCCATCATAAAAAGAAGACCCGCATTACTTTTCAAGATAGAAAGGACAAGAGTCTGTGTAGCAACCCTGTGCATCAGCATATCCACTTAAATCTGGAAGGAACCAATTGCACACCAACTTATTTTGAATGAGCAGTTGACAGGGCTATCAGATAAAATTACAAGCTAGACTGCAATGGAAAGGCACCTTGTAATTAAGCCATTCTAATTGAATACTTTATCTTTTTTAATAGTTACCCTTGCCTTGAGTTTATTAGCAAACATTATCTAACAAAGTACTCTGTTGTATAGGGAGGTTTGAGCAAAAGGGAAATTGGAGGAATGAATAGGCAAAATATCGAATCTGAAATACAGTGTTGTCTCTAGCAGTCAGGCGATTAGACTCCTCCACTGAGTAAGCGCTTGGCATCATTTTTGTGCAAGTAGAGGACATTTCTGATGACTTGAAAGAGAAAGATAGGTAGTCCTTGGTGCTTCATAGTTCCACATAAAAATCACCACACTGAAAGTAATTAAAGCCCCCTACAGGCTTGGAGAATAAAACAATTTAATTTTCTTGTCATTTGTGAGGTGATGGGTTAGAGGGCTGTACTTGGACCTCTATCCTAAAATCAGTTTTACCACATTCTGCTTGGTTAGTATCTTTGGAAAGGAGACAACTTAGTCCTTGACTCTCATTTGTTGATTGAATTGATGCATGCAAAACAATATTCATCTCCAAGGTGTTTGTGTCAACTTTCATCTAAAAGATAGATGGCTTTCTCACACAAACAGGAACCAAGCTCCCCATTTCAAGAAGCTAAAACTAGAAATGGGGCTTGAGACATGGGTTAGCTACCACTGCTGGGTCACAGAACTCAGCTGCTTAGGACAGCACACTTTTATTCCTTCAGATTCCATGGGTCGGGAGTCGATGTGGCATATTTGGTGTCTATGGCTTCTGGTGTATCACAAGTCTCAAATCATGGTTGAAAAGGAAGACATTTCAAGACTCAAGCAGGAAAGAATCTTCTAGGTTCCCCCATGTGGTTACTGATTTGATTCAGTTTCTTGTGGGTTGTTCGGCTCAGGACCTCAGTTTTCTGCCACAAGAAGTGCTCTAATGGCAACTCACAATATGGCCACTGTCTCTCTTAAGCAGTAAGAGTAGCCGGCAAGAGAGTGAAGACGGAGCTTCCAGATGGAAAGCATGGTTTCTTTGAAACCTAATCTCAACTATGACATCCCATGACTTTTGTCGTTTTCTGTTTGCTTCAAAAGTCACACAGTCTAGTTCCCAACCAAGTGGAGACAGTAGCCCAAGGTGATGTAATAGACAATGGACTGAAAACTAGAAAACTCAGGAAACATGAGTCACGTTAGAAGCCTCATGTTTTAGCCTGACTCTTGCTTGGTATTCTTCATTGTGATCACTTCCCCACATTTTGGGAATTTTTATCTCCTGGGACTTTCATTGAATGTCTGCTCTTTAGACACGTTAACCTAAAATTAGACTTGGTGGTGTGATCTCAGAGCTGAAACTAGCTACAGCCTGTGTTCCTCTGATATAACAGATTTTATTTAGAAAGATCTCTAGAACCACCCCAGACTGCTTGCACATTCATTATCAATTTTTAAACATACAGGATATGAATGTGTTTAAGACACCAAGCGAAAGAACCTGGAAGATTTAGCTTCTGGCTTGTGTACCATAACCAGAGCTCTTAAACCATTCTTTACAGAAGGATTACACACGAAGTGGAAAATATCTCGGATTTGCAGTCACTAGGCTCTTCCATCTGTCTGATAAATATCGGGCTGCCATTATTTGTGAAGATTTCCCTCATTAGTTTTGTGTTATTAATTGCCCACTCCTGTTCTTTTCTTTTGAGAAAGAGGATGTGTGTAAAATACATTTTGTAAATAAACACCACCCGCATCTACATTGAGAATACACGCTGTTTTAGAAGTGCAGATTTGCTATGTGTTCTAAATCTCTTCTCTGATAAATACAGTCCAGTCAACAGTTTAATTAGTCTGGTAATTATTGAGACCAGGTACTGCCAAGTCTAATGCCACAGCCTGGGAGCAGGGTGATGAGTTATATACACTTTTGCCTTTGGGGAGTTCTCAGTTCTTAGGGAGGATAATCAGGTAAGCCACTAATAACAAGATAGTGTGTTGAGTGATTCAAGAGAGCCACATGTAGGCTTCTAGGATGAGGCTAATTGTGCCAGAGATGCTAATCTAGCATCTTAGAATATGGTCTTCAGAGTGTTTGGCATGTTCAGGAGAAGACACGTGCCTGCCTGTGGACTGGAAGGCGTTTTCTTCAAATTCCCTGTTATACACAGTATGGTGGTTAATCATGCTTGTCATCTTGACTGGATATGGGGTTAATTAAGAGGCATGTCTCAGAGAGCCCCTGGGAGGGTACCTCCTGCACCAGTTCACTGAAGGGAGGAGACCCTCCATTTGATTGGGTGGCACCTTCTGGTGGAAGTCCAGATACAAAGAGGTCCCTGGGAAGGCAGTCATGCTGTGCTGTCTGCTTCCTTTGCTCTTTGCTGGGGGATGCACCCACCCTGTTTCTGTCATCTTCTGCTGACATTGGAACACAGTTTCTTCATGATTACAACAAGGCTAAAGACCATTCATGTGTCCTTCAGCGACAGTCTGGGGCTACTGAGGCACCAGTCTGTGTCCTGAGCAGCTTCCGGCGGCTCAGCCTCTCCACTGTACAGACAACCATTTGCTGTATATCCCAGCTGATCTCATCCTTGTAACAGTCTTCCTACCTCCACCTCTCCATCTTGTTTTTCTTTTTTGAATGCATACGAGTACTTTGCCTGCATGTGTGGCTGTGCACCACCTACATGCCTGGTGCCGGTGGAGGTCAAAAGTGGGCTTTGGATCTCCTAAGACTAGAATCACAGATGGTTGTGAGCCTCCATGTGGGTGTCGGGAATCCATTCTGGGTCCTCTGGAAGAGCAGCCAGTGCTCTTAACTGCCAAGCCATCTCCCCAGCCCCTGTAACGTATTTTTTAAATGTAAATACCAGGGAAAAGTGCAAATGCAATCCTTAGCTTTTTATTTAAGAAACTTACTAGAGATACACACACACACACACACACACACACACACACACACACACACACTGTGTACTGAATAATCGAAATGGTAAGAAGCTCTAATAAGATCCCCCAGTGATTCAGTGCATACTATCTGTATTATTATTATTGTCATTATTATTATTATTATTATTATTTGTAGTAGTAGAAAGGTCTTTCTGTAAAAACTTGAAGACTCAATCTATCTCAATAACCTTTTCATCTTGTAAGTTGAAACTCTTTACTAATTAAATAATAACTTATTTCATCGTTTTCCCTGGTCCTTGGAAATCACCAATCTGCTCTCTGTCCATATAATTTTGACCACTCAACTGCCTTACGTAAGTGAAATCACACACACCCATTTGTATAGTATCATGTGTCAAATTTCCTTCCCGTCTGAATAATATTCCATTGTATGCATATACCACATTATGTCCATTTATTAATCTGTTAATGGACCTTTGGGCTGCTTCCACATTTTAGCTATTTAGGACAAGGCTGTCATAAATGTGAGTATGTACATTTTTTTTTCTAGACCCTGTTTTCAATTTGTTGGGTATGCACCCAGAAGTGAAATTGCTAGATTACACTGTAACTCAGTATCTAATTTATTTCTCTTCTGGGGATTGAGCCCAGGCCCTATGGACACTAGTCATGCTTTTTCTACCACACTAGTGCACAACCTACTATATTAATTAATTTATTTTTGAACCACATAGAGTGGTCACAGTATTTTATATCCCCACCACAGTGCAAGTAAACAACTGAGCAATTGGTAATGTTGGACAATTTCTCTACAATCAGTAGGCTGTGTGTGTGTGTGTGTGTGTGTGTGTGTGTGTGTGAGAGAGAGAGAGAGAGAGAGAGAGAGAGAGAGAGAGAGAGAGAGAGAGAGAATGGTTCTAGCCATTCAGAAAGCTCATTTTCACTCTTGAATTCTCAATCTGGTGATGAAATTAGTTAATCTAGTAATTTAAATCTTGTGTGATAAATTATATGACACATTCATATGAAAAATGAAAAGGGCTTTAGAAAAGAATATATTTACCATTTATCAACCAAAGGTAAACATTCATCAATATAATGTAGGAGAAGGAGAATTCATGGCTAACCTGTTTCTCTTCCATCAATAAAATATATTTTATTGGTAGGTGCCAAATCTACTTTATTGGTAGACTCCTTGGAGTCTAGGAAGTGGGATGTATAGTGACCAAGAAGAGCAGCCTGGTTGGAGAATATAATGTAGACTTTGAACACACATCCAAGTGGAATAGACTTGGAATAGGATTGGAATAAAGGAATGGGCCGTAGGTGGAGCCAGAGCTTAGGGCAGCCGAAGTTGTTGAGGCAAAGCAGGAATAGGAATTTCATATAGGAATTTCAGTGGAGCAAAGTGAAAAATCAGCTAGTGACAAGGTGGGAAAGGTGGATTGAGGACAGAGTATGGATGTTATAATGCTAGGCTGAGAAAGAGGGAATTAACTTTAAGTTAATGGCTCCCAGTTTTGCTGCTTGGTATCTCAGGCCTGCTGGATTTGAAATTCTTGATCTTTCTTTTTCTGTCTTCCTCTCTCATTCCTTACCCCTCATACTCCTGCATACCAAGCAACGCAGAGACAGAACAGGCAGCTCTCAAATGCACAGAAGTTAGTGTTACACTGTCCGCTGAAGATGTGACTTAACGAAATAAAAATTGATTCCGCATAAATATTTCATAGTGATTTTATCATCTTGTATCTTCAATTAAAGTGTTCTAATAGTAATCCACTATCTTGTAATGTATAAAAGTTGTTGATGTTCTCAAGTATTTTACACCTTTAAGAACTTTAAGATTACTGTTTATCCCAGTGAAAGTTCTATTGCTCTGACAAAACATCCGAGATTTAAGGAATAAGGTTTATGTTAATTTATACTTTCAAGGAACAAATCCCATGGTCATCTGACTTTAATGTGTCTAGGTCCATGGTGAGTCTGAGCATCATAGCCAAAAGGATGTCATAGAGCAAAACTGCTCATTTGGAGACACACGAGAAGCTGTAGGAGGTATAAATCCCTAAAAGTCGTGCTCAGTAAAGTGTAGAATCTCATCACTCCCTAGCAGTCCCATTATCTGTTGACCAACATTTTACTGATATCTAGATTAAAACTATAACACTAGTCTAGGCAATATGAAGGTCTTGGATTGCATAAAGACAAGTTGAAATGATTTTTGAAAGGGAATATATCTGGTGGTGGCCTGTAAATTTAAGAGTAGAGAGATCACATGCAGCCAATCATTGAGAACCTTTTAGTGAACTGAGACTACCTCCTAAAGCATTGTATGGCATTGGGTTAAAAAATGATATGTTGGAAGTGAATTTGTTTCCTCTCAGTTCCATATCTACTCATCAATGTTCATTCTAGGGTATTGCATTTGATCTTCCTTTGCCTGTTGGCAAAGTTGTTACAAATCTGGTAATATAGTCCTAACATTTGTCAGTGAAGGGTACTGGAGGGATAGCAGAGGAAGAAGGGGTTTATATTGCTGGTCACAGTGTTGTTGTCTTTCTAGACTTCCTTGGCACACATTACTTCTTTAAGGTCTAGCCATTCTTGAATAGTCAGGTTCTATAATATTTGGTATCTGCAACATTGGTGGCTTCCCTTACTCAGTGACCAATAGCCTCTTTTGTTACCCTTTGTGTAGCTTTGTAATAGAACCACCAGTGAATGACCACCTTGTGTATGGTTTCCCCTAGGACTACAGAGGTCAGCTTTGTAGCTAGTTATCCTCGTATAATACCTCAGCATTTCTTAGCTGTTCATTGATTGTCATCTAGATCCTCTCTAGTGAGGTCTGTGTCAGGCCTAATGGAGTGGTGCTATTCCTTAGGGGAACTAGTACAATCCGAAGAGGAAGGTTGTGTTACTCATATTTTTCTGAACTCTGGTGAGAAGGAAAAGCCAGCATTTTGAAGGCTCTAAGCACAATGAGTTTCTTGAAAAGCTCTTTGTAATTAGAAAGTAATAGATTAATAATTTTTTTTTGAAATCTTTCCTGTGGTTGATTGTGGTGATATTTTATTTGTACTGAAATGTGGTGATATTTTATTTGTATGTTAATAAATAAAGTTTGCCTGGAGATCAGAGGACATAGCCAGCCATAAACAAAAGTCAGGCAGTGGTAGCACATGCCCTTAATCAGATCACATGGCAAGCAGAGTCTCTGTGTGGTCAAGGACACACACTAAGGAACAGCCAAGTGTGGTGACACATGCCTTTAATCCCAGTACCAACCATAGAGACCTGGAGGTCTGTACAGACAGGCAATGACAAGGAAGTGAGGTGGCTGGGCTAAGAGCCAATGAGAGGGCAGGACAGCAAGGCAATAAAAGCGCAGGTTAGACAGGAAGAAGCTTTCTCTTGGGAAGCTACAGTGGCGTGGTAAGCTAAGGTTAGCTGGTGGCTGTCACTATTTCTCTGATCTCTATGGCTTTCACCCTGTATTTGGCTCTGTTTTTCTTATTTAATAAGACTGTTTAGAAATTTGTTAACAGTTGATAGCAACATAGAAATGTTATTTAATTCTAGTCATTCTCTTATAATCATAAAGGAACACTAACATTGCTATGGAAATCTATCTGGGGTTGTAACACTTGAGTTTTTATCATTAACACATGTCTATACTCACTTACTTCAGGAAATTTTTAAAAATTTAGATACATTTGTTTTACTTTATGGGCCTAAGTAAACTGTTTGTATGTTTATATGTATAGCACATGCATGCCTAATGTCTGTGAAGGTCAGAAGAAGGCATCAGATACCCTGGAACGGGAGTTACAGATGGCTGTGAGTCACCATGCGTGTGCTGAAAACTGAAACCAGGTACGTTGCAAGAGAAAATGCTCTTTTAATTGCTGAACAATTTCTTCAGCCTCTACTTTGGGAAATTGTCTGCACCAGGTCCTCTGCATATATATTATGGCTGTTAGTTTGGTGTTTTTGTGCGATTCCTAACAGTGGGAGTGGGTGTGTCTCTGACTCTTTTGCCTGCTCTTGGGACCCTTTTCCTCCTATTGGGTTGCCTTATCCAGCATCAATACGAGGGCTTTTGCCTTGTCTTGTTGTATTTTGTTTTGTTATGTTTGGCTGTTGTTTCTTGGAGGCAAGCTCTTTTCTGAAGGGAAATGGAGCAAGGAGTGGATCTGAGGGAGAGAGGAGGTGGTGAGGGCAGCTGGGAAGAATGGAGGGAGGGAAACTGTGGTCTGGTCAGGATGCATTGTATTACAGAAGAATCTATTTTCTATAAAAAAGGATTTGTTTTTTGATTGTATTTATGTGTATATATGTGTCTGAGTGTATGGTCCCGTGTGTGGGTACCAGCAGAGGCCACACGAGGGCATCAGACTCCCTGGAACTGCCTTTCCTGAGTGCTAGGAACTAAACTCAGATCTTCTGATAGAACATTAATCAAACTTATGGCTAAGCCATCTCCCCAGTCCCTATTTTTAGGAATTTCACCTGCTATATTCCATAGACTTGATGGTATTTAGACCTTAGGGTTTTGGAAAAAAGAGATTTCTGGGTTGACTTCATTTTCTTTAAGCACTTGCTCTTAAATACCTATTTTTTGCATGAAATCTGCATAGCTAAGATTTAGGTAAAGGGATAAACAGTAGTATTTAATGAAAATGTTAAAGTATTTGTCAAGGGATGGGTGGGTAGCTAGCTGACAAAGTTGAATGCTATTAATGACTAAAAGCACTCAGAAAGTAAATGAATGAATTTAACACCATTATGTCTTCATCAAGAAATAAAACATGGACAAAGGCATTATGTATTATCAAATTTCTAGTTAGCTTGTGTTTATTCTTTGTCAAGATACTTATAATAGTTCTAATATAAGTAACACTCCCTGCCATACCCCCAGTCTTTGAAAAGAATATGGATGAACCTCAGAACTCTGGAAACTTTAAAGAATGCTTAAAGAGATTTGCAAGGTCAGCAATTAATGTAGGATTTGAGAACACTTATCCTTGGGTTGATGGGTTTGAACAGAAAATGTTGGTCCTCTTACTACTTGGCATTAAGGTTCATGTGTTTCTTTTTGAGGCTTCTCTCCACAGACCTATATCTAAACATATTTAGAAGGGAGTTCTGATTTTTCCAAGTTATTATTGTTAGATTTAAGAACTTAGTATCTTAAAAATGTTATGTGTTTAGCATCTACAGACTTTCCCTCTGTGGCAATTTAAGACTGATCATTTTCCTCTAGCCCTTATGTGAAAAGATCTGAGAGTAGACAGTGGATATGTTTTCATTGAATATTCATGTTTGGAGACTAGAAGACCAAACATGTTCCGAAAGAGCTGCAATCTGGGGGAAAAAAGGGTTCTTGGTGAAAACTGAGCTTGTAATATGTGTCTATGCTTGAAAATTGAATAGTAAAACTGAATAGTTCTTGCTTATCTTAAGATTAGAAAATATAGTTGCCTTAATTACATCAATATTTTATGGGAGGGCCACTGTGACTTTTATAGACATGTAACCAGTTTCTTTTGGTTACAGGATGGATTTGAAATGAAATATAAGCTACTTACTTACAAAGCAGTCTTACTTAGTCATAAATCAGAGCATGCCTTATTTTAAAAGTAAGCATCTTAAGTAAGCATATTAAATTTGATTGTTTCACCTTAAAAGTTATATTGAAATGTTACACACACACACACACACACACACACACACACACACACACACACACACATTTTACTTTTGAATTATAAATAATATCTTGAGACAGTTTCCTGCAGTCTAGGCTGGCCTCAAACTCAATCTGAAGATGATTGTGATGGCCAATCTTGGTTGTCAATTTAACTACATCTGGAATCAATTAAAACCTAAGCAGATGGTCACATCTATGAATGATTTATATGATCAGATCATTTGAGGCAGGAAGACCCACCTTAAACCTGGGCCATATCTTTTGGTGGCAGTCCACATAAAAGGACATGGAAGAAGGAAACTGGCTTTTTTACCTGTTTGCTTTTACTCTGGCCATCAAGTTCATCTCTCCTGTTGCTCAGCATTCTTCCCATTCCCTCGTATTGGAATCTACTTCTGTGGCATTTCTACATAGACTGAAGAGCAGCAGCTCTCTAGGAATCTTCTAGAACTCTCACACTAGATTGGGACTTCTGAGACATTCAGCTTCAAGGACTCAACAGCTACTAGTTCCTGGCCTTTCCAACAGCCATTGTTGGATTAGCCAGACCATAGCCTGTAAGCCACTCTAATAAATCCCACATGTATAGGCACACACACATACATATATACACACACGTATACATGTACACACACATATATATGTATATGCATTCTATCAGTTCTGTTCCTTTAGTGCCCTGTTTAAACACAATGACGTTGAAGTTCTGGTACTGGGTATACACCACCATACCCAGTTTATACAGTGTTGGGGATTGACTCCAGGCTTTGTGCATGCTAGACAATCACTTTTCTAAAAGAGATACATCCTTACCTATATGTTTATATTTTAAAAATCACCTTTTCATTCCGACTTTGAAGAGAAAACTACTGTTAACAGTTTGATTTGTAAACTTCAATACAATTTTCTGAAGAAAACATATAAATATGTGTTTTTATGTTAGTTTATTTGTTTGCATATGATCCTACATTTGTCCAAAAAATACACTTATTATCCTTCCTATATATTAAATTGTCCCATGATTTAGTCATAAAAGAAGAAGCAGTGTAGATGTCAATGAAATAAGAGAAAATAATATAAATCTCATTGTAGTAGAAAAGTGTTCAAAGGAAAGAATATTTTCAATTCATCTTTCTGAATTTTATTTCCCCAATTTCTTTGTCAGTATAACTCATGTTCTGTCAATGGCAAGGCTGTAAAGACGAGCTCTTTCGCCACTTTGAACTCTGCCGAGTTCTCTACCAAATCCATCCCCTACCAATCACATACCTTTTCTTGTAGTTTGAGCCTCTGTTATGTTAATGACTTGGTTTCAAGAAGAATTTCTCTTTCTTCAATATTTAGATTATAGATAACCAAATAGGACAAAGAAACTGACTGAGCAAATGAACCTTTTTTTTTTTCTATTCCTAGAAAAATAGATATAGAAAGAATGGTAAGCACATACACACATATTATCTGCCCCCACTTCCAGAAGTACTGACTCATTCATACATTCAGATTCTCTTTATTAGTTATATAAGTAGAAAACCATGCTACATATTTTGTCACATGTCTTTTTCTGAAGAGCATATGTGGACATCCTTTCACATCAACACACATTTGCTTAAAAAAACTTCATTATATCCTATTCACTGAGTTTTTCTACTGATATTTATGTTATTTCTAATTTCATATTATTCTATGATTAATTTTATGAGCACATTTGTATTACTATTTCTGAAGATACTCCAGAAATATATAATTGCTGATCTATAAACTTAAAATCACGGTGCATGTTGCTATATTGCTTTTATAAAAAGCCCTACTGGCTTACCCCATCAAACCCATATGGACAAACCCCCTCCCATTCTCTTGTAGATAGTACTTAGAATTATTGTTAAGAGTTGTTGCAATTTGAACTGAAAGTATCTGATAAATATTTTTACTTTTAATTAACTATGGATGTGTATAACATATATGAAGTAAAATAGAATGGTAGATTTATATATTTGGAACCAGTAATTTCAGTGCTTTTTCTGATGCTTGTGGTTTTTTTCAGTGTTGAATGTAGACTAATGCATGTATAGGCCAGATTTTATTGTGATAAATTTCAGTTGGGAAGTTTCAGTGCTTAGGCTGCAAACCTATTCACACTGAGTTGGATGCAACTGGAGTCTCTCTGTATAGTTTACAATACTCAGGTGAAAGAGTTACTTGAGGCCAAGGCTTTCATCATGAGTGAATGAAAATGGAACATTTGTCTTTGTTTCAGTCTGGGGGTGACACATCCCACTTCTGCTCACATGGTAGTCTAATGACCCTGCCCATCCCCAAGTATTCTGGGAAACAGAGTAGAATATTTGATGGATGTCAGTATGTTTGCCACAAATCACCAGGCTGTTTTCCTTTTGCTCAAATAACTCAACTATGGAATTTAAAATATCTCTCATGATGTGGTCACAATTTAATATTTACATCTTTCAAATCCTGGTTATTTTCCATTTCCATTGTAATTTTAGTTTATGAGAGGTATTTCCTTTCATGTTCTTTATTTCTAAAATATATTTCTTCCTAATGTCATGAACCTTCTTATTAAGTAGAAGATAGTGATTTTAATTCCAGCCTAAACTGAAATTATGCAGGGTCGATTTCATTCCATCTAGGTCATGAATTCTTCTTACTGAGAAATAGATAAACGCCCCACCACCCAAAAAATGGATAGAAAAAAATGAAAAGTGGATCTCCACTTGTACTAAAACTGTTAGCCACTGAGAGAATTTTGGACAGCTTTTCTCTGCTCTCTACTTTTTTCAGCTTATAGCTATGTAGAGGTTCTCCAAATATGCATAAGCGTACATTCAGTAGTTCAAATTATAGGAAGGCTAGACAGTGTCATTGACGATCTGAAACTTGAAAAAGAAGTTCCAAAAATATTCAAAGTACTGTCCTAGGAAATGTCCTACATTCTGTAGACCCCTGGGATCTTTTATGTTATGAAAAAAAAAAAATCCATGAAATTAATAGAATTAGGTAACTTGTTTTAAACCTCCACATCTACTTGCTGTGGATATCGCTCTGTATAAATAAAATGCTGTTGACCAGTAGCCAGGCAGGAAGTAGAGGCAGGACAAGCAGAGAAGAGAATTCTTGGAACAGAAATGCTGAGTCAGGAGATGCTGCCAGCCACCACCATGAGTACCAACATGTAAGGTACCGGTAAGCCCTGAGCCATGTGGCAACTTATAGACTAATAGAAATGGGTTAATTTAAGATATAAGAACTAGATAACAAGAAGCCTGCTGTGGCCATACAGTTTGTAAGCAATGTAAGTCTCTGTGTGTTTACTTGGTTGGTTCTAAGTGGATGTGGGACTTGGGAGTGAGAGAGATTTGTCCCGACTGTGGGCCAGGCAGGACTGGAGAAAACTCTAGCTACATCTACTTTTGCAGATTTTTTGATTGCAGTTAATATCTTTTCATTTAGTTTAATTTAAGTGGTCTTTTTCCTGTATTATGTGTAGATTACTAACTTTGATTATTATACTTGTTAGTGATTTCTGTTTTTTAGCATCCAACTGTATAGTTCTTAAGCCTTAAATGCTGTGGGGAATCACTGTCCCATCAAATGCTCCAATAAATGTTCTCATTAAAATAATAAGGCAATCTCAACTTACTTGTGTTGGAATGAGTAGCATGATGAGGTCTACAATAGCTAAACAGGCTGTTTACTGGTGCAGAGCTGGGTTAATGATTTATACAGACAATTGTCTATCCATCTTAAGAGAAAGAATGATATAAAGGAAGACAATATTAGTTTTCCATAGCTGTGTAACCATCTTACTGTGGATTTCTGTACCTTAACAAATAACCACTGGTTATCTCAGTGTTTCTGTGGATAAATAACCTAGGAATGACTAATCTCAGATTTTTACTTGAATCTCATATTATAGTGAAAATTTTGCCTGACTCTTCAAACTTATCTGAGGCTTGACTGTAGAAGGATCATGTACTGTATGCACAATGTAGATGTCAGTGCCTTGTTGATACACAAAGAGCTCAGTTCTTATGGCTAGGAGCTATTATTATCAGTCACATTTGCCTTCTATTGTACATCTAGCAAGGAATAAAAATCTCGAAAGAGGCACAGTGTAATCTTATGTATCATAGTCACCTATATCCTATTACTTTTGCAATATTCAGTTGCTTAGGAATAAGTCATGCATCATATCCATACTCCAGGGGTGAGGATTATACAGGGTACAAATATCAGAAGGAAGGACCAGGAGTTATGGAGTTCACTTCATAGTTTGTTCCACCCTAAGGCCTGAAAATTAAAACTGTCCAATAATTACCTATTCCTTTGTCACTTATATTGTGACCAAGAATATTTCTTGCCAATTTGTTAAGCTATAATGAAACCAAGAATATTTTTATACCTATCTTATATGAAACCAAAAATTAACTATTTGCTGAAGGAAATATTAAGTCCTAATATTCAAGACTCTGAGCCAACTGCAATAGCTTATTTATCAGGACCAGCATCTTGCATTTTATAACTCTAAGAGCCCATTTTTCCTTCTTATTCATCTGGAACTATTATACCACAAATTCCTTCTCCCATTAATCTATGTTTGCTTTTAAAGAATTGCTTTAAAATCATTAAGTGTAACAGTAATGACCAGAGTGGCAAGATATACCTGTAGTGCATCAGTAACATGGACGTTATGGGGATAACTAACTGCTTCCTGATTGTAGTGACCTGTTCCACAGTAGGTACATTGTTTGGTAAAGCACATCTCACTAAGAAGCCATGATTAGGGAGCTCATATTATTTGGTTAAACCTACTACTATTACCTTGATAAACAGACTTTTAAAATCAAACCTCTTTGTAAAACTTTCTCTGTACCCACAGGTTAGTGGAACTCTCAGGCCTCATAAGAAAAGTTTCTTTGTGCAGTGAGTGGCGTGAAAGTTAAACATGGACATTCACAACTGTTCACAGTGCAGAGAAGTGTTTGTAGAGTGCATTGCCACAGAAGGGACATCAATAGCACAACTAATCTCCTAAGGTTTAGGGATCATTGCAGGAAAGAGTACAGAAAGATTGTAAGAGCCAGAAGTTGATAAGGACTGAAGTGAAGCATTGTCTTCTGGACTTGATAGGACCACAGCATTCATGACCATCTGTGGTTGCTTGCACAAGGTTTGCAAAAGATCACACATTCCAGCTTAGAGAGGGAAAAAACTCATGAGCTCCCACCCCTAGATCAAGAGCTATTGGCACTTTGTAGGTTCTGGGAAGGGAAAGATAGTTTAAGGATGTGGCTCCTGGTAGATCAACCACTCTGTCATGGATAGTCCAATAGCTGTAGTTACATGGACAACACAAATTGGACTCTGGGTCATTTTTAAAAGAAGAGGACTTGAAGTTGAGAAGACAGATATGAGTAGAGTTATGAAGATGAGTGAAGGGTGAATATGATCAATAGTACATGTATGAAATTCCCAAAGATTTAATAAAAATATTATACTAAGTGTAGGACTGAAAGTGTAGGACTGGTGATATAGTTTGGTGGTGGGGTACATGCTTATCATTTTAATTTTAGAGTTCATATCAGTCCCGCAGAAAAATACATATCTGAGGATCTAAAATACAGTAACCATTCTCCGTGACTTCTCTCTACAACTAAAATTCTGTCAAGGTGTGATGTACCTTACTGCACAAGACTAATAAAGCTATCTTTGACCATCTGGATGTTGTGCTGGTCCTTTTGAGGGTCAATAATCATCACTACAACCTTATGAGTTTAGGTGACAGGGTGGCATGCTTCCCTTTGGTTTTAGTAAAGGGGCTAATATCAACTGATTTGGTTTAATTACATTTGATCAAAGATAAAGCCCTTTCAGATTACCTTAGCATCCAGGTGGACCATGTACGATACATTCTATTTGATAAAGACAGTTTATGAATATTATGAGGTGATGAGTTGTTTTTATGCAATAGGACTCGGAGTAATGTCTTAGCATTCCTCCACATTGTCTGATAGACAGGGATTGAGTCCTTCGTGGATGGTAATAAGAACTACTTAACTTCCACACATCCTCAAAGATGAAGGCAAGCTTCAGCTCACCCCAGTGTTGTGTTGTGGGATATTTGTACACTGTGTGAAGAAGTATTGCTGTGATTGTTGTAATAAAAAGCGGAATGGCCAACAGCTAGGCAGGAGAGACAGGCAGGACTTCTGGGCAGAGAGGGGAAGAGGAGATGAATCTAGGCACAGAGAATGGAATTGAGGTAAAAGCCACATGGTAGAACATAGATGGGTTAATTTAAGTTATAAGAGCCAGTTGAAAACAAGCCTAAGCTAAAGGCCACACTTTCATAATTAATAATATGTCTCCATGTCATTATTTGTGAGCTGGTGGTCTAAGGAAAAACCCGACTACACCCCAGTTGTCATATGATCTTTCATTCCTTTTGCTTTGAGTAACTGCCTACTTCCCTTCCTAGTGCTTGCTGTCCTAGGATAGCAAAAGGAGACATCATGATCTTTCCATCTCCGAGTGGCAGTTGTTTTGAATATTTGGGGATGTGTAACATATGCTTCTGATTATGTGTGAGTAACTCTAGACAAGCTGTACAAACTGGGGTGGAGAGAGGGGCGAAGAGGAGACATACACAGGAATACCAGGGAGGGTTGTGCTATCACATCCCCCCTCCCTACTCCAGCATTTCTTTACTGAATGACCATTTGAAATCACATACGTTAAATAAATATTTTTTCCTCTAGATTTATACTTGAAGAAAAAATTGAAACGATCTTAAAAAAAACTTTACTTTCATCTTGCGGTGTGTGTGTGTGTGTGTGTGTGTGTGTGTGTGTGTGTGTGTGTCTGTCCATATGTTTGTGTTTGTGTTTGTGCGTGAGCGTGCATGCATGTCAGGGCATGCTTATGGAGGTCAGAGGACAACCTGTGAAAGTTAGTTTTTCCTTCCACACTTTCGGTTCAGAGGCTCTAACCTGGGTCCCCAGAGATCTTTATCTTCAAAGGTCTTTTCCCATCCTAAACAACCTTTTTATATTACAAAAGTTACTTACAGGAAATGCTTGAAACTGGTGCAAAGTTCTCATACCTACTATGTCTGAATTCCCTTAAAAATATTAATTAAAACCTATGGTTAATTCAGATTTTCTTACCTTTACCAAGTATTCTCTATATCAGGATCTCATGATTTCATATCACACTTAATTATTATGTTTCAGTTACCTTTTGACTGAGGCGGTTTGTAAGGCTTTTTACTGTTTTTGATAACCTTGAGAGCTCAGAGAAGGACTGGTTAGGCATTTTGTAGACTATCTGTGACTAGAGATTTGTTTGATGTTCTCCTGCTTCCTAGAAAGGTGATAGAGAGTATGACATGACAGAGGGCCACGGAGATAATACCATTGCCGTCACTGGGCTGCCTGCCATGCCTGTGTTTCTTAGCTTTCTCAACTCTGAAGTTATTCTGGTCCCTCAACTTTCACGTTTCCAAACTGTGCTCGTTGGAAGGAAGAAAGCACACACAAGCCCATCTCAGAATGAACTGTTTATGCTACATCTCCTTGAAGTGTGTAGTATATGTCTTTGTCTTTTTTCCCCCACCATTTGTTTATATTAGTATAATGGGAATGATACATTGGGGTTCAATGATTTATTTTCTTGCCCCAATTGCTTTTATTTTCTGTACTGGAAACTCTTTCACTTGGCCCTTGTGTCCCTCTGACATACCTCCAGTTTTTAAAAGCATTTCTTAATTTTCTGGCACTATAAACCATAAGATGCTCCAGGACCATTTTATATACTTACTGTATTTTCTTTGTAATTTAAAACTAAAAAGGATGTTGAATAAGAAGAGCCAGAAGCATCCGTTTTATTTCAGCAAAGCTATTTGATTCAATACATGAATTCTTGTAGATTTTTTTCTTACAGGTCCTTTGTTTAAACATTGGGAAACAAAGTCCTTGGCAACTTCATAAGAAAATATGATCGATCATGAAGTTGAACTTTAGATTTTAGAAACTCTGATGAATCTAATAAATCTAATAATCTTTTTTTGTTGAGCTACTGACAAAATCTATTAGTAGATTCTAGCTTCCAATGTTTAATCCACTGTGGATTATTCACAGACTTGTCCCCTGTAACTAAAGACAGAAGACAGTATTTTTTTTTAATTGTTAGTTTGTTTGTTTCTCATGTATGCTGGGACTTTTTGCCTTTGAGAGGGTGGTTTGATGGGAGAGATGGCTTCTGCTTCTGCTTTGATGACATAAGAAGAAAGCATACAAGACAAGCCTGGGTGATTCTACAGTTTGTAGTATCATAAAATAGGGAAATTCTTAAGAAAACAATGACCCAGCAGGCAGAAGTGATCAGAGCAAATATCTGTAGATTATGTGTTTATAAAGGTGATGTCGGTTGTAGTCACAGTGATTTGAAGTTATTGTATAATGATAATGTTCCTCTAGCGTAAAAGCAGGGGAGAGAGAATATAAAAAGAAAAAATGGTGGTTTTATCGTTCCCTCAGCTGCATTTATTAAATACATTGCCAAATGCTAGAAGAAGGAAACTAGGTTCTACTTATTTAAAAAATATTATTGTGTGTATGTGTTTGTGTAAGGTGTGTGTGTGTGTGTGTGTGTGTGTGTGTATGTGTGTGTGTGTGTGTGAAGGATCACAGTGCCCTGATCATAGGACAACCTTTGGGAGTTGTTTCTGCCTTCTATTTGGGGTTCTGGAGATTGAATCCAGGGACTTCACTTGCTGAGCTGTCTTGTCATCCCAGGTTTACTTCTTGAAGTAAATAGAGTCACAGAACTTCTGTGATGTGTTTAACAATTATAATGAATATTATTCATATTACAGTATTGATAGCCTGGTGTCCTATTTAATATTCTTGTCTTTGAACCAACCAAATTTTGAAACTGAGCATTTCCTAGGGAAGATTCAAAAGAAAGTTTAGTGAAAATACCAAGTATTTTTGCTTTGGGCATCTCATTCAAGTCCTCCATTGCAGGCCTTGTTTATATATCATAAAACAGAATGGAGATTTAATAATTCCTCTGACAATTAACCAATGTAGTGACATGAATTTTAGTAGACTTTTATGTAGATAATTTACTATCTTTATGATATTAGTAAAGCAAAGTCTAATTTTTAGTCACTTTTCTTCTTTAGCAAGGTTCTTTTATTCCTCCCTAGAATCATTTTTAAATAAATAAATCCTTATTATGAACATGACATGATTAATAATGGTGTTTACACAGGACTTTTAGTTTACCAAGCATTTTCATATAAATTATCTCAACACAGCATCCTGGATATCTGCATCCAGTGAATGAAAAGGACAGCTTCCTTTTGCAGAATTCCTGGTAGTAGTTTAACAGAAAAACTCTATAATTCAAGTAACCATGGTGTCTCTGTCAGACTGCTTCAGAGAAATGGCATTAATAGGATGTATACACATCTATTAATGTTAAACAAATATGTTACTAGTTATTGATAGTGGGTTGATATGCACATATTACCTTGTATATTTGTTATAAAAAGTTGCCTCACGCAATCGAGGCTAAGAAATCTAGGCTAAAGGATGCTAGTGGTATTAAGTTCTAATCCAAACCCAAGTCTGAAGGCAAGAGCCCAGCATCCCTACTTGAAAAATCCTCAGAGAGGAAGAATCCTGTTTCTTTTAGCCTATTATTTACTCAGCCTCTTTTATTCAGGCCTTTCACAGGTTGACTGACATCCATATGCAGTGGGAAGAGTAATCTCTACTAATTCTGCTGCTTCAAATGTTGACATCTTAATGCAATATCATCACAGACATTTCCACAACAATGTTTAACCAGATGCATGAGCGCTCCGTGGCTCTGTTTCATTTTTGCTGGAAATTAACCATTATGAAGCATGCTGTTTCATACTTGTGCTCTTTTGAGGGACCACTTAACATTAAATCTTAAGAGTATTAGGACAGAATGAAGCATTGTCATTTGAAAGAAGATAAGCTCACTGAGAGTCAACAACAGACACTTCCACTTTATTCGAAGAATGGCAATGTCACCTTTTTCATTGTAGCCCAGGCCTTGTACATCATAGATAGAGGTTATGTCAATGAAGCCGGCTAATATTTGGTCAAAATGACATAACGTTTTGGACAACGTCTCCCTATTTATTTACAAGGAACTGTGGCTAGTTAGTTAGCATCTAAAGAATCTGTGTGATAGATATAATTGTGTCAATGTGCCCTATGATAATCTATCTTGCAGTGAGGGTGAATGATTTTATCCTATACAATTGCTAATAATGATGTTATTTTATATTACCTGAATCTGAGCCATAATAGATTAGTATCAGACAGGTTCAATCTTTTTTTTTCAGGTCAATAAATCTCCATAAGGAGCTCATTGTACTTTATTAATTGTGACTGCATACCTCCAGTATTCTACAAAGTACCCTAGGGTGTCATACATATCTCTATTCTCACTGGATGATTTCACCAGGTCAATGGAGGTTATTGCTTGATTTCAACCTTAGTATTCTGACTAGTTGCTGTCCATATTTTATATGTTAACTATTTTGATAGTCACCCCTGAACCAAATATGTTTAGAATAAAATAAAGCTGAACAAATCTCTATTTCCATTTTTAATGGTGGTCTTTATAATTTCCAAGTTTTCTTGGGAAAATGTAAAATATATTGGAGAAAACTCTCTTACCAACTCACAATAGGACAAAAATAAAGTACTTCTTCATTTGTGGGGCTATTTCCCTAGACTCTAAACAGTTCTGTAGTGGACACCGATTGAGTATACCATTATTTAAATTAATCCTGACCCTCCAGACTCTTCAGGTTAAAATAGCACTACACTTTCTAGTTTTCATAGGAAACAGTATATTACATTGCGAAGAAATCAAAATTCAGTTACATATTTGCAACTAACATAACTTAGAAATTAAGAAATTTAACTCATGAAGGTTAATTGACTATGAGGCACCATCCCTAGTTGAGGAACTATTGGCAGTTAATGACTGTTGGATGAGGGACAGTTACAGTTTTAGGATCAAGTAGACACTGGTCAATTGTGTATGCCCATTGGTGATCTCATATTCATGAGTATAGGGGCAGTACTAATAGGATTAAGTGGTTTATTAAAATGAAGAATATTTGAAATTGGGAAGGAGTTGTGTTGAAGGATACTAGGGTGAGCTGAAAGGAGTGAGTTTGGGGAAGATATGATCAAGATATATTGTATACAGGTATAAAATCTTCTAAAAATAAATAAAATGACAACAAAGAATATTCTACACCAGTTTTTATATCATCAGAAAATAGCAAAGAATACATGTACAAAAGAATTCATATTTCTAATTCCTAAACCCTCCATTCTCCATGCCTATAGCATGCAAGTTAAAGAATTATTTAAGTTTATTAATTATTTCAGTTCAGTACAAACATGAGTTTAACATAATCTTACTGACATGTTTCTCCAGGATAATATATATATATTATCTAAATCTAAATCTAAAAATATATATATATCTAAAATTTATTTATAGCCCCCCTTTAATTCCATTTGGAGTTTGACATGGTTTATAACAGTTAAAAATGAAATAATTGTCTACTAATTTTGAATATAAAGAATTGGATGTAATATGAAGATAAAAGGTCCAAGTAGCTATAGTAAGGCTTGGATATTGAGGATGGGGCTGTATGTGCCTGCTGAGCATGCATAGTAGGGTCAGTACACAGGAAATTAATTAAGCACAGCATATTTTGAGCATCTAGCAACTTGACAATATAGGAAATAAAACGTCAGAGAAATAACATGGAAAAAATTATTTAGACAAACAAATGCAGTGACTTCAGCCTGTCTGTCAGCTGTCTTCCCCGATGTGTATAGTGCTCTTTTATTTCCCTTTGCTCAAATGTACTCAGACGCTAAGTGCTTAGATATAATGTAGAGAGTTAAAATAGATAACTGCCTGAATTCTCAAAGTGCTTTGCATTTGTCAGTTTAAAAGGAAACCAAGTATAACTGGATTTCAGCATGTAGGAGAATGCAAATAGATTTGTATTTATCACCCTGTACAAACTTCAAGTTCAAGTGGATCAAAGACTTCAACATAAATCCAGTTACACTGAACCATATAGAAGAGAAAGTGGGAAGTAGCCTTGAACGCATTGGCACAGGAGACAGCTTCATGAACAGAACACCAATAGGGCAGGCATTAAGATGGACAATTAATAAATGGAGCCTCATGAAACTGAAAAGCTTCTGTAAGGCAAAGGACACTGTCAAAAGGACAAAAAGGCAGCCTACAGAGTGGGAAAAGATCTTCACTGACCCCACATCTGACAGAGGGCTGATTAACAAAGTATATAAAAAACGCCAAGAAACCAGATCAAAAACTAAATAATCCAATTAAAAATGAGGTACAGATCTAAACAGAATTTTCAACAGAAGAATGTCAAATGGCTAAGAAACACTTGAAGAAATGTTCAACATCCTTAGCCATCAGGGAAATGTAAATCAAAATGACTCTGAGATAACATTGTACATCTATCAGAACGGCTAAGATAAAAAACACAAATGACAGTTTATACTGGAGAGGATGTAGATCAAGGGGAACACTCCTCCATCATTGGTGAGAGTGTAAACTTGTACAGGCACTTGGGAAATCAATATGGCAGTTTCTCAGAAAATTGGGAAATCAATCTACCTCAAGACCCAATGATCCCATTCTTGGGCATATACCTAAAGGGTACTCAATCATACCACAAGGAAACTTGTTCAACATTGTTCATAGCAGCTTTATTCATAATAGCCAGAACCTGAAAACAACATAGATGTCCCTCAATCAAAGAATGGATAAAGAAAATGTGGTACATTTACACAATGGAGTATTACTTAGCTGTTAAAAATGACATCATGAAAATTTCAGGTAAATGTATAGAACTAGAAAAAAATCATCCTGAGTGAGGAAGCTTAGACTCAGAAAGGCAAACATGATATGTACTTAACTTGTAAGTGAATATCCACTGTAAAGTAAAGGATAACCATGCTGCAATCTACAGATCAAGAGAAGCTAGGTAACAAGGTGGGCTCAAGGGGGGATGCTCAGAACTTCCTGGGAAGGGGAAATAGAAGAGATTTTTGTGGGTAGACTGGGGGCGAATGAAGAATAGGAACATGAGGGATCAGGTGGGGGGATAGAGGAGGAGATTACTGAAAGAGATGACTTAAAGGGGGGCATTTTGGGGTGAGGTAAAAACTTGATGCAGAGGGAACTCCCAAGAATCTGCAAGGATGTTCCTAGCTAAGATGGCTGGTAATGGTAGATGCGTAGCCTGAACTGATTATTTCCTGTGATCAGGCAAGGCTTCCAGTGGAGGGTTTGGGACATCAACCCAGCCACATAACCTTTGACCTATAGTCTGTTCTGCCTATGGGATGTGCTGGGGTATGGGTGGCACAGAGATTGTGGGCATGCTAACCAGTGACTGGTCCAGCCTGAAACCCATGCTATGACAGTGAGCCCACTCTTGACACTGCCTGAAGTGCCAGGATCCAGAGGCTGGATGGCCCAGAGACCTAGGATAGAACCAAACTTGACTGGGAAAAATGTGAATGTAATGAGTTTAATGATTCTGCTATACTCATAGATTTATGTCTACCCTAATTGTCATCAGTGAGGCTTCATCCAGCAATTGATGGAAACCGATGCAAAGAAACACAGGTAAACATTAGGCCAAGCTCAGGGAATCCTACTGAAGAGAGGCAGGAAGAATTGTAGGAACCAGAGGGGTCAAGGACATCATAAGGAAACCCACAGAATCAACTAACCTGGGTTCACAGGAGCTTAGAGAGACAATAGAAAACTAGGGAGCCTGCATGGAACTGACTTAGGCCCTCTGCATGTATGTTAAGTTGTGTAGCTTGGTCTACTTGTAGAACTCCAAACAGTGGGAGCAAGGGCTCTCTCTGATTCTTTTTCTGGCTTTTGGGACCCTATTCCTTATACTGGGTTGCTTTTCCCAGCCTTAATACAAGGGTAGGTGCTTAGTTTTACTGCAACTGAATAACTAGAAAACGTGCAAGCTGCCATGTTTTGTTGATATCCATGGGAAGACTATCCTTGTCTGAATAGAAATGGAGAAGGAATGGATAGTGGAGGGGGCAAAGGAGAGTTGGGGGAGGGACTTGGAGGAGAAGAGGGAAGGGAAATTGTGTTCAGGATGTAAAATGAATGAATGAATGAATGAGAAAACAAACAAACAAACAAATAAATAAATAAATAAGGAAACCAAGATATTGCTTTAGTGTTGTATGTGTGTTTGTGTGCTCATACACATTTTATTAAACATATGCTTCCAGACACATTCCATTTGATTAGATCACAAGCACATAAAAGCTACTTTGTGTGAAGAAAAAACACTGATTAGAAATTAACTAGTTATTTTTGACAATAAATAAGTCATCCTAAGCTATTCTAAGCACCCCCTTACACATCCTTCAGTTTGCTTGTTAGCTCTTCATCTGTCCCTAAGCTTCTATTTACTCACTCCTCACCAAGATAAATACTACACTTGCATATGATTCAAACACTGAGAATCTGTGTTTACATTTGTTTTTCCAACCAAATATGCTAATAGTGTTTAACAGTGATGTTTCTTTATATCAGTGTTTTGTATAGTAAACAGCCTCAGTGACAATGTTGTGATAACCAAAACATTCTTTCATATTAAAACTTGGCGACACTCCCAGCTTTTGGAATAGACATTTGATTCTAAAATCAAGAAGAAATCTTTTAATCTTCCTCAGGATTAGTTCCGTGTTTTTGGGAAGCATTAAATATCTGCTTTGTTTTCTTAAGAGTGAGGATGAGACTTACCAGATTTATTCCAGCAGCATTCCAGAGGCTTGGTATTCCAAATGATCTTCCACACTGGCCAGGAGTATGTGCAAGCAGGAGTTCACAGTGATGCTCTCAAGATAAACTACTACAGGTTGCCATGAGCTTGGCCTGAGAATGTTTTGTGGAGAAACTCAGCAGTACTCTAGGCTGAAAAGCAATCTGAAATTGCTGCTGAGTAGAAAGGGTTGGGAAAGGACCTGCTTTTAGCCATGAATTTCCACCAATCCAAGTAAGAACCTGCCCTTGTTATAATCCATCTAAAGGTGGTGTAGGACTCATGAAAGACTTGGCAATCTTTGGACTCCAGGCAAAAGAAGTGTGATGTAGATTAAGCTGTATATTCTTAAAGCAAAAACATTTGCCCTATAAAGCAAGACGAGAGTGGGCAGGAGAGATAGGTCAGTGGCTAAAAGTGTGCATTCTTTTTGCACAGGAACAGGGTTTGGTTCCAGCTCCCACACTGAACAGCTTACAACTGCCTGTAACTCCAGCTCCAGGGGATCTGACAGCTTCTTCTCGCCTCTGTGTGTACCTGCACACACATGGCATATGCACACAAACATATACACATAAGTGCAAATAATAAACCTTTAAAAAAGTAAAACTATCCTTTCAAAGCCCTTTAGAAAATAGAAAAACAATAAGATAAGAATTACAATCCTAGGTTCCAAACTGCCTCTTATGCAGAAATATTTTCTGGCTTTTGTTTTTGTTTGGAGATGTGACTTCTCTTTCTATGCCTGAGTATATAAGAGTTTTGGCGGTTTGCTGCTGCTGTTGTTTTTAGAGAAACCTGACATACTTTTTCTCTTTCTGTTTATTTGGAATACAATCACTTGGAAAACAATCCACTTTTTGCATTTTAACCTTGCCAAATTGTATGCAGATTCTCTCTAATACATCTCCTCTCACAGGACATAAAACATTTTGGTTCTTAAACACTTATGAGAGGTGCCCTGCTTGAGATGTACAGATAGCTTTCATTAGTGCTAATGGGAGTTATGTTTCTGCACCAGGAGAAAATAGAGCCTGCAGAGTCTAAATTATGCTTGATGCAAATCTTCCAGATGGAATAAATTATGAGGGATGCTTAGAGGGAAAAGATCTAAATATCCCCCAAAGCCATAGTTTAAGAGCAAAGCAATGCTTCTGAGTAATGGGAGTGGAGTCAACAGTAATAGCTTTTCTGCTCGCACCATGTTAAGTAGTCGATATTGACTCTTGAAAATTCTTATTGAATTAGTGCTGCACTTGAGTGCCATTATTTTCCAGAGGACCTGGGAGATAGTTCTCTGCCTTGAATTGTTCACTGAAATGGATTCAATCTATGTTGGTTTTCAAAGTCATCCATCTTAAATTTAGTAAATTCTTCATCTGCAAGAGCCAAACCAAAGAGACCATGTGATCTGTTTTTATAATGGCCTCTTCTGAAAATGTAGTTTCCTATATTTTTAATTTGGGGAAAGATTGTTTACTTTTTTTATTTTAAAATGCTTGCTTTTAAATTTTGTTTTGAAAATTATTTTCTATATATTGGAGACACCCAGAATTGCCCCTTATATTGTTTTCCTAGTCATATGACTCTTGGCTTCTTACTTTGAAATGTGTTAGATTTCATTTTATTTGTGACTGTTTACTTTGAGAGCTATTGCTCCTCCATTTATGCCAAGCTAACCAAATAAATGATGGATTTAAGTTTTATTCTATTAGCCTAAGGAGTTATAACTGTAGATGAACAGTTTTATTAAATAAGAAACACAGAGCCAAATGCAGAGTTAAAAGCCCAGAGATGAGAGAAGGTCTTCTACGGTTGTCATTGAGATTAAAGGCGTGTGACTCCATGCTGGCTGTATCCTTGAACATACAGAGATCTGTCTGTCATGTGATCTGGATTAAAGGTGTGTGCCACCACCTCCCAGCTTCTGCTATGGCTTGCTATTAGCTCTGACCCCCAGGCAACTTTATTTATTAACATACAAATAAAATCACATTTCAGTACAAATAAAATATCACCATATATAACTTTCAATTAATATATTGTGAAAGCATTGTCTTCATTTGAATTTTTCTAGCTTCAAAATGAAAATTGAATATAGTATTTAATCAACAATTAAAGCCTGAAAATGGTCAAGGTATAGACAGGATCATGAGAGGAAGGATGGATATCACTAAGATAAAGCAGGTGACTTCTAAAAGACCTTATTTCTTGGAGAATTTACTCTTAATGCAACCACTTTTAGAAAAAGATTTGGTTTTATTTTTATGTGTATATGTACATAAATGTATGCCATGTGTGCAGGTGCCTGTGGAACCTGGAAGAGGGTAGCAGATTCCCAGTGTCTGTAGTTACAGATGGTTGTGAGCCCCATGACATACATGGGTTTTGGGAACTTCTCGAAGAATGGGTGTGTCATTTGAAAACATAGGAAGGTAAAGACTTGCTTATAGGATCTAGATTGTTCAGGATATAGGAAAAACAATCGACCAGTGGGACTTATAAAATAGAAATTCTTCTGTATTGGAAATCAATTTTAAAAAGTCAACTGAAGAGTTAGACTATGTAATGGAAAAATGTTTTCTAGCTATACATCTGACAAAGGATTGCATAAAGAATATACAAAGAATAACAACAGCAAAAACAAACAAATAAAACAAAACAATCAACTGAACAAACCATGAACACTGAACACCAAGAAAACAAACATTGCAATTAAAAAATGAGGTACAGATTAGAACAGAGACTTTTCAAAAGAGAAAATGAAAAGGACTGAGATATATTTTAAACAACATCCTTAGCCAGTAGGAAAATGCAAACTGAAATTATTTTGAGATTTATTGCCCCAGCCAGGATAGTTAAGATCAAGAAAATAAATGATAACAACTCCTGGCAAGGAAGTGAGAATTAAAACTGGTATAGCTACTGTTGAAATCAGTGTGGATGTTCTTCAAAAAACAACAAATTGAACTGCCATATGACCCAGCTATACCACTCCTGAGGATATATCCAAAGGGCTCGATATTCTTCTTCAGAGATACTTGTTCATCCATAGTTGCTCATCTCTTTTAACAACGGCTAGGAACTAGAAACAGCCTACATGCCACCAACTGATGAACAGGTGGTAAAACTTGGTATTTATATTCAGTGGAATTTTATTCAGCTATAAAGAAAATGGAAATATAAAATTTGTAGGTAAATGGAGGAATGTGGAAAATATTATATGTGAGACAACCCACACACAGGACAGATATTGCATTTCTATCTAATATATAGATACTAGTATCAAATTGCTACATTTGTGGCTTTAACTTGGAGTATCTGTGGAGGCAAGGAAACTAGATAGCATCTGTGGGAGGTAGGAGAAGGAGGATCCTGTAGCTGTTTCCAAATAATCATTCAGAGGCTTGTGTTAATTACAAGTGCTTGGCTGATGGCTCAGGCTTATTATTAATTAGTTCTTTCAACTTAAATTAACCCATTTCTATTAATCTATATATTGCCATGTAGCTGTGGCATTACCAGTCTGCTGGCATCTTGCTCTTTGGGTGGTTAGACCAGTGTCTGCCCTTGACTCTGCCCTTCTCCCTGTATTCAGTTTGGATTTCCCACCTAGCTATATTCTGCCCTACCATAAGTCAAAGCAGCTTTATTCATCAACCAATAAAAGCAGCTGCTGTGGATATTGCTCTGTATAAATAAAATGCTAATTGGCTAGTAGCCAGGCAGGAAGTATAGGAGGGACAAGCAGAGAAGAGAATTCTGGGAACAGGAAGGCTGAGTCAGAAGATGTTGCCAGCTGCTGCCATGAGTACCAAGATGTAAGATATTGATAAACCACCAGCCATGTGGCAAGGTATAGATTAATAGAAATGCATTGATTTAAGATATAAGAACAGATAGCAAGAAGCCTGTCACAGCCAAACAGTTTATAAGTAGTATAAGTCACTGTGTGTTTACTTGGTTGGGTCTGAGCGGCTGCGGGACTGGCAGGTAAGAGAGATTTGTGCCCACTGTGGGCCAGGCAGGACTGGAGAAAACTTCAGTTACAAGCAACATATATTTACAGCATAAAGAAGGACATCCCACATCAGCTAAGGACCTCATAGGTGCCAGGGGTGAGCCTACTACTATTATTTTTCTAAATGGTCACATAGTTCAAACTGACTTCTGAAATTTATATCTCCAAACTCATTAGTGAAGCCCTCAGTTCTCATTAAATAAATTTCTTTGTGCAGCAGATGATGGTTAACATAGAGACTCTTAAGTAGTCAAGGTGTAGAGAATAAGGGTCTGTGGGGCTGCTGGACTCAGTGCTCACAGAATGTCATGGATGAAGGAATGGAATGATCATTAGAGCCAGGTTGAGGAGGAACAGAGGAAAATAAAGTCTTCTGTACACAACAGGGCTGCTGCATTCATGAACTCACAGAATCCATGGTTGCTTACACAAGATCTGCATGAGATCAAGCCAGTAAAAATTTCAGTATGGAGAGACAAGGATCCCCAAAGTCCTCACCCCTAGTTGAAGAGCTATTGATAGTTGATGGCCACTAAAGGGAGACTCATTATTCTTTAGGGATGTGGCTCTTGGTAGGTCAACCATGATCCACTGAATGGCCCATATTCATGCCTACATGGGCAGCTCAAATTAGACTCAATGGGTCATAAAATAAGAAGAGTATATGAAATTGGGAGGGGTACAGAGAGTATAGAATGGATTTGGGAAGAGTTAGGGAGAGGAATGGGGAGTGAATATGATCAAAACACATTTTGCTCATTTGTGAACCTTCAAATGAATTAATAAAAGTATTATATTAACCAAAGTTGTAGCAGTGCATGCATATAATCCAAGTGCTGGGGAGTCAGAGACAGGAAGGTCTTTGGAGCTCAGGCCAGATAGTCTATGCAACTTGGTGAGATATTTGCTAAGTGAGAAACCTTCTTTCAAAATAGTGGGGAGTATGATTGAAGAAGATACCTGACATAGACCTCTAGCCTCCACATCATATGTACACACATACACCACACTCATACATAACCATATCTCCATCCAAATGAAGGTAAAATCAAAATACTTCTAAAAGTTTAACAAAAGAAGAAAGGGGAAATGAAAAGGGCAAACAAAGAAAAAGGAGAAAAATAAAAGAGGAAAAAGATTGCTGTACAATGAAAAAATATAGACAGAAAATTAGCTTGATACATGAAGGGGAATAAAAAGAATACATAGAATATTTAAAAATACTAAGATAAAATAAAATTACTACTAAGAGTATAACAAATGGCAAAATCAGTAAATACGGGAAACACAAAAGGCAATAACAAAAAAGATGAAGTAGTTGAGTGACGTCTTTCTGGGCCCTAGACGAACAGAATTTTCTCAGCTGATATAGGGGTGGTGGTGGGAGAGTGGAATGTGTAGCTTTTGTCTTTCCTGTGATTTTTTTTTTTTTTTGTGGTGTTGGATAAGAGTTAGGTGTCTGCCAGAGCTGATGTCACTTAGTAGAATCCCTTTGTGTTCCTAGTGTCTCCGTTGGACACATTTAGTTTTTGTATTCTTGTTCAGGTTCTCCCGCCCTCCAGAGACTCTCTGGCTTGTATTTCTTGGGTGGCTGACATTCTAGCTAAGGAGGTGTCTCTTAAGAACATTGGGAGTTGAAGGAAGCAAAGAGAGCATTGAGATTTGTTCAGGCCAGGGGATATCGAAGTTTAAAGTTATCCTTAATTGATCAAACCCCAAAGTATTAGTTTCAAAGTCTGCTCCAATCTACTGTGGTTTGGTTTACCTCCTCCTGAACATTACACTGTGTGAGCCAAGTCTCAGGCCTCCTGTGCTTCCCAACGTGTTATCTTATGAGCTTCTTACTGTCTATGCTGCTTTCCATGGCTGGCTGTTTCCTGGAGGCCTAGAAAGTTGACTTTGGTCTACCTTGCTTGCATTGCTCCATGTTATCAGGCTCCCAGGACAGCTCAACTCTAAACAACAGTTTTTCTTTGAAGATGACACCTGCCTTAGATCACTGATCTTTGAGTGCCTGTGTTTAACAAAAGATTCTCTCCATGGCCACCATTCCCAATGCAGTAGGCACCATCTCATCTACCTGCAACTGGACTCAGGTGAGAACTGAACTTGTTTATGGATAGGACTTCTGGTTTCTTTTCAGCATGCAGCCTGGCTGATCTTTTGGATGAACTTTTTGTTCAGCTGTGGGGAGTCTTGCTCTGAAGCTGTGTTCATCTTGGCATGTTCTCACCCAACTTTTATTCTGCCATTTTTCAGTCAACCTATAACTCTCATTGTGGATATATAAAACTCTTTCTCTCATTCTTTCTTACTGTCACTCTTCTCTATTACCCCTGTCACCCAAAGGTGGCTTCTAATGTGCTGTCTCACTCACAAGTTTGGTGTCCAAAGACCATTAACAAAAATTAGTGGAAAGCAGCAAACAATGTTGGATATTTTTGGGAAATGATGAGATAGGTGCTCTTTGGAATTGGCGCTTGATTGTTCTTTGAAATAAGTGTGTGTAGTGTACTCTATTTTGCACTGTTCAACTGCTCATTCTAAACTTATAAGACTAATTTTTCTTCTTCCTTTCACCTTTCCACTCATTTTTTAGAGCTTTATTCAGAAAGTAAACTGTGGTTTGTTACTGTGTGAAAGAAGAAGGATAAGATTATCATTTGGGTTAAATGCATGAAATAATTCATTTGATTTCATACCTTTTCCTTTTTCCAGAGTTTGCAAGTTGTTATTTTTCTGTATAATAGTACATGTTGTTTTTCATAAGCATTAATAATCAGGAAATATAATTCAAGTGTAAAGTGGGTCTCCTTTCCTGTTGTTGGATTTTTTTCACCCCCAAGTAACTCAGGCCTAGGTTTTAGTCTCTGTATGACATTTCATATTTCAAAGATTGAAACTCCAAAATCCATC